>NC_056441.1:68854748-68987248 GCF_018296145.1 Oncorhynchus tshawytscha
TGTGGAGATGTAACAGTAATAAACCAAACTAACTTCTACACTGTTCCAATGTTGCTGTTTTTCCTGACCAGGATGCTGCTGAGGATAGGAAGGCCCATATCAGCCAGGCTGACATGTCTTGTCAGAAGAACCAGGACCTAAGTGAGCTGGAGGCTGAGGCCAAGGAAAGAGCTCAGTACCTGCTGGAGAGGGCCAATGCCATGAGGATGGAGCAGGAGGACGAGGTCAAGAAACTCAATGAGGTACAACAAGAGAATTTCATTGCTCACATTTCTCTTTACTTTGATACTCTTTGTTATTCGTTTTATCTCAGCTTCAGTCCCAATATCACTGCAATATCACACATTTACCCAGTTATTTTACCCATGCCCTGTCCAGACTCTTCCATCTCTGTGTCCTTGTGTGTGTTGTATATGGTACTTTATTGTTGTGGACAGTTGATCCTGGATGCCCATTGCCACGCGTTGAGGGATGCCCAGATCCTAGAGAGGCTGCAGATCCTGGCTGAGCTGCAGGACGAGGAGAGGCGACTGGATGCCATGATGATCCAGTTTCAACTTCCACCTGACTGTGCTGCTGCTCCAGTTTCAACTGTTCTGCCTTATTATTATTCGACCATGCTGGTCATTTATGAACATTTGAACATCTTGGCCATGTTCTGTTATAATCTCCACCCGGCACAGCCAGAAGAGGACTGGCCACCCCACATAGCCTGGTTCCTCTCTAGGTTTCTTCCTAGGTTTTGGCCTTTCTAGGGAGTTTTTCCTAGCCACCGTGCTTCTACACCTGCATTGCTTGCTGTTTGGGGTTTTAGGCTGGGTTTCTGTACAGCACTTTGAGATATCAGCTGATGTACGAAGGGCTATATAAATAAATTTGATTTGATTTGATTTGATTTGATGGAGGTGGACCATAGGAGAGCCCTGGAGGCCCTGGAGCAGATCGACGAGCTGCGCAAACACCAGAGGATCCAGTGAGGAAACACATGCTCATACACATGCTCACACACACCCACACAATACACAACATCTCTTTTCCATACTGTAACACCTCAGCTGTCTTCCCTGTGTGTGTCTATAGGGGAAATCAGCTGATTATAAATCAGATTGAGGAGCGTCTGGAGGACAGGATGTTGCAGAATGAGATGAAGGAGCACGAAGGCCAGCAGATGCTGGAGAACCTGGAGAGGATGCAGATGGAGGAGCTGGAAGTATTATTAGCTAGAGACAAGTCTCTTTGTACAGTACACCATTCTTATAGCCAGGCTTATGTATTTCCACTTTGAATTTCAGTTAGAAATTCCTCATTAATTAGCCTGGTCCAAGATCTGTTTGTGCTCTTGCAACTCATGAATATCATTAATGAATGAATCGTAATGCAGTTACTGTAGGCATAATGAATAATAAACAACAGAAGGGTGTGGTGTGTGTGTCTCCCAGGCTCTGGTGAGGAAGAAGGAGGAGCAGCAGCGTCTGCAGCAGGAGATCCTCCGTATCAATGAGGACAAGCTGCTGGCCAAGGAGCGCAAGAAAGAGGATTATGAACATCTTCATAATAGGTATTTGGCCTTCTTGTTTTTGGGTCAGAAAGCAGAAGGGCAAAATAGTTGTCTAAGGCTGCATTTATACATGCAGCCTAAGTCTGATCTTTTTCCACAAATTGGTCTTTTGACCAATCAGATCAGCTCTTTTGCCAATAATTAAGTAAAAGATCAGAGTTGGACTGCCTGTGTTAAAAACATCTTATGGCTGGGAGGCAGTATTGAGTAACTTGGATGAATAAGGTGCCCAGAGTAAACTGCCTGCTCCTCAGTCCCAGTTGCTAATATATGCATACTATTAGTATATTTGGATAGAAAACACTCTGAAGTTCCTAAAACTGTTTGAACGATGTCTGTGAGTATAACAGAACATATGGCAGGCAAAAACCTGAGAAAAAAATCCAACCAGGATCTGAGGTTGGTCGCTTTTCAACTCAGGCCCTATTGAAGTTAAGGTGGGATATTGGTCATCTTGCACTTCCTAAGGCTTCCACGAGATGTCAACCGTCTTTAGAAACTTGTTTGAGGCTTCCACTATGAAGGGGGGATGAATGAGAGGGGAATGAGTCAGAGGTCTGCCAGCAGTCACGCCCTGGTCACGCGCATTTCACATGAGCAGTATCTCCCGTTTCTTTGCTTTTCTGAAGACAAAGGAATTCCCCGGTTGGAATATTATTGAATATTTATGTTAAAAACATCCTAAAGATTGATTCCATACATCGTTTGACAAGTTTCTACGTTATGTAACAGAACTTTTTGACATTTCGTCTGCAACTAGTGAACGCGCTTCGTGAGTTTTGATTTGTTTACCAAAGGCGCTAACAAAAGTAGCTATTTGGACATAAATGATGGACATTATCGAACAAATCAAACATTTGTTGTGGAACTGGGATTCCTGGGAGTGCATTCTGATGAAGATCATCAAAGGTAAGTGAATATTTATAATGTTATTTCTGACTTCTGTTGACTCCAAGATGGCGGATATATGTATTTGTTCTCTGAGCGCCGTTCTCAGATTATAGCATGGTTTGCTTTTTTGAAATCTGACACAGCGGTTGCATTAAGGAGAAGTATATCTTTAATCCCATGTATAACCCTTGTATTTTCATCAACATTTATGATGAGTATTTCTGTAAATTGATGTGGCTCTGCAAAATCACTGGATGTTTTTGGAACTACTGAACATAAAGCGCTTAATGTATTTTTTGATAAATATGAACTTTATCAAACAAAACATACATGTATAACATGAAGTCCTATGAGTGTCATCTGATGAAGATCATCAAAGGTTAGTGATTCATTTTCTCTCTATTTGTGCTTTTTGTGACTCTTTGGCTGGAAAAATGGCTGTGTTTTTCTGTGAATAGGCACTGACCAAACAATCTTTTGTGGTGCTTTCGCTGTAAAGCCTATTTGAAATCAGACACTGTGGTGGGATTAACAACAAGATGACCTTTAAAATGGTATAAAATACTTCTATGTTTGAGGAATTTTAATTATGAGATTTCTGTTGTTTTGAATTTGGCACCCTGCACTTTCACTGGCTGTTGTCATATCGATCCCTGCGCAGGGAGGTCTACAAAGAAGGAGACCGGCTGGACGAGGAGGCCCGGCATCGACGAGATCAAGGAGAAGAAGCTCAGGGAGCTCAAGTAAGTACAGAGACTGGGTGGGGGCTAACTATGTATAGGGACTGGGTAGGGACTAACCATGTACAGGGACTGGGTAGGGACTAACTTTGTACAGGGAATGGGTGGGGACTAGGTATGTACAGGGATTGGGTGGGGCTAACTACATATAGGGATTGGGTAGGGAATGCCATTTACTAGGACTGGGAGGGGACTAACTATATACAGGAACAAGGTGGTATGTAGAATTGAGAGGAACAGAGGATAGTCAGGATGGTCAGGTTTAGTTTTGTAATTGTTTGTTAATTTTACTTGTAGGGCTGCTGGACTTCCAGAGAAGTATTGCAATAAAGTGGAGAGAAGGGTCCATGCTCTTCCTGCTCTGGCTCACTAGAACACAAACCCTGATACTAATGAAAGACTTCAACAATGGAGATAAATTGGCACCCCCATCACTTTGACAGGGTAGAATGAAGAAAATGAATTGGTACAGAATAGAAATCTAATGTAGTACATTTATATTAATTATCATGTAATTTCTGAATAAAGAGGACCGTATACATTACATACTATGAACCTTTATTTTACTGTAGGCATGACCTTGATTAAGCAGTGCACATGAACTACTCAACTGACTGAAGGAAAAATACTAATGGATTGCTTATATAGACTGATGTGAAAACGTCAATTCTATTATGACATGTTTTCTTTGTAGGATAAAATAATTTGACTGTGCCTAACAACTTCGTCATACAGGGACCAAGATTTTATCTACAGGATAGACTTTCGTCTTTTATATTTCTCTTCCAGCATGGTCTTTATGAAAATGTTTTATTGTTAATATAATAGAAAGGAATGTTCAGAGATTAGGATGATACTTTACACACAGCTCAAAGCACTTTGGGAATACATCAAGGTAAATACAGGCTTTTATTTCAGACCATTCTTGACAAAGAACTGTATGCTGTAGTACTGAACTAATTCTTCATAATAACCATTGAAATACATAACCTACAGGAGTGTTACTGATCTAAACAAGTTGACATTAGGACACCAAAGGAGAACGGCCCTGTCCTCCAATTCCTCCATTTGTTCTCAGATCCAATCGCACTGACCGAACCAAACGGGACAGGGCCGTGGAGGACGACGAGCAAGATCCATCCTTTTTTTATTTTTAAACGATCGTCCTTCTGTACACACAAAAATATGGTGACCTAGAACACCACAACACCTGGCATACACAGACCTCAGCACAAGGAGGGTGGTGACTAAATACAAACGTACAGGTCTGAAGAGTCAGCCTTCGATCCCCCTGCACATACACAGTCTCACACAAGCACTGTACACGGCACAACAGAAGGTCACCTAGATTAAACACATGGAGCCAACAAAGGAGGACTAACATCTATTGGGGCTGACTGGAGAGCCAGTATAGAACAAGGGGGATTAAAATTCTTATTTAGATCACACACACACTCAGACACATACGTCCGTACGCATTTCAAACTCAAAGCTACACGCCTGTGCAGAATATACTATTGTTACTTAGTGTTGAAGTGGCAATATATGTTCAAATATTATATGTAACCTTTTTTCAGAATATACAATAATGAAATGCATTATACAGACAGACGAATAGACAATGTAAGCTGTTCACACGTTCAGTACATCAAAATGAAGAGTTTCTATATTAGTTTCTTCTCACGACAGAGTGCAAATTAGATGCTTCTCCAACTACTTCAAAAAAAGTTACTTGCTTCTTTCTCAAGTCCACTTACATACATAACCCCATTAAAAAAAAAAAACACAAAAATGATCATTCTAGTAAGTGTTAAGTAGTCAAATATGGAATGTGAAGAAAAAAAGTCAAATTTCTGTTCAAAACAATACAAATAAAAGTCCATTGCTGTTTAAAGGAGAACATAAAACAAATAATTTAAAAGAACGCAGATTCTTGTTGTTTGTATCCCCTATTGTGAGCATGGTAAGCTAGTGAGGAACACAAGGAGAGACAAACAGGTGACTAAGGGGTCAGGGGTGGTGGGCGTTCACATGCCATAGCCAAAGCCAGGCTGGGGAGGTTGGCCATAGCCGGTGGGTGCTGCTGGGTAGCCGTAGCCTCCATAGCCAGGCTGAGGGGGCACAGCCTGACCAGGGCCTGAAGTGAGCATGAGCTGGGGCGTGCCTGCAACACAAACACAGGACACTAGCATGAGCTTCGTGACAAGACTACTAATATACAAACAAACTCCAAAGGGTTAACACTGCCCAGGTGCTACAACTTCAAAGCATTATTCAACCAATAGAGCGGCAGGGTTATGTAGAGGTCAGGCCACCGTACCATAAACAATGGGCTGGGACTCTGTGTTCTGCTCCTCCTGTTTCCTCAGGGACTCGGAGGCGTCAAGCTTGTCGACCTGAGAGGCAGGGAGAGAGGTGAGCATGTTAACCACAGACACAACCAGCAAGGGGAGCTCTAATGAGATGCCAATATAACTGACCTCTGGGTTATTTCACTGGCTGGCCGATGGGACCATTCCTGACAGGCAGAGATGAATAAAGTCAAGATAAAAATAAAAAAAACAGGCCGCAAAAGGCAGGCCATGCTACGGTGTGTGGGAGGGTTTAGTCAGGCACGGTTACTAGTGGCGATACTAGCTACCAAGCTTGACCACGACAGCCCAGCATTAGTGTTGTAAAGGAGTCTAATTTCATATTAGATACACAGCTAAGCCTAAACAGAACACTAATTAATATATACAGTACCAGTCAAAAGTTGACACCTATTCATTTAAAGGTTTTTCTTTATGTTTACTATATTGTAGAATAATAGTGAAGAAATCAAAACTATGAAATAACACACATATCATGTAGTAACCAAAACAAGTGTTAAATCTAAATATTTTATATTCTTCAAAGTAGCCACCCTTTGCCTTGATGACGGCTTTGCACACTCTTGGCATTCTCACCCAGCTTCACCTGGAATGATTTTCAAACAGTCTTGAAGGAGTTCCCACATTTGCTGAGCACTTGTTGGCTAATTTTCCTTCACTCTGCAGTCAAACTCATCCCAAACCATGTCAATTGGGTTGAGGTCAGGTGATTGTGGATGCCAGGTCATCTAATGCAGCACCATCACTCTCCTTGGTCAAATAGCCCTTACCACAGCCTGGAGGTGTGTTTTGGGTCATTGTCCTGTTGAAAAACAAATGATAATCTGCTAAGCGCAAACCAGATGGGATGGTGTATCACTGCAGAATGCTGTGGTAGCCATGCTGGTTAAGAGTACCTTGAATTCTAAATAAATCACAGACAGCAAAGCACTATCGCACCTCCTCCTCCATGCTTCACAGTGGGACCCACACATGTGGAGATCATCCGTTCACCTACTCTGCGTCTCACAAAGACGGCAGTTGGAACCAAAAATCTCAAATTTGGATTCCAAACCAAAAGGACAGATTTCCACCGGTCTAATGTCCATTTCTCGTGTTTCTTCTTACTGGTGTCCTTTAGTAGTGGTTTCTTTGCAGCAATTTGACCATGAAGGCCTGATTCACGCAGTTTCCTCTGAACAGTTAATGTTGAGATGAGTCTGTTTCTTGAACTGTGAAGCATTTATTTGGGCTGCAATCTGAGGTGCAGGTAACGCTAAATAACTTATCCTCTCCAGCAGAGGTAACGCTGGGTCTTCCATTCCTGTGGCGGCCCTCGTGAGAGGCAGTTTCAGCATAGCGCTTGATGGTTTTTGCAACTGCACTTGAAGAAACTTCAAAGTTCTAGAAATCTTCCAGATTGACTGATCTTTAAGACACGAAGTAGTGATGACTATTTTTTCTTTGCTTATTTGAGCTGTTCTTGCCATAATATGGACTTGGTCTTTTATCAAATAAGGCTATACTCCCCCACCATGTCACAACACAACTGATTGGCTATAACGCATTAAGGAAAGAAATTGCACAAATACAATTTTAACAAAGAACACCTGTTAATTGAAATGCCTTCCAGGTGACTACCTCATGAAGCAAAAGCTGAGAGAATGCTAAGCTGCCATCAAGGCAAAGGGTGGCAACTTTGAAGAATCTCAAATATATTTAGATTTGTTTAACACTTTTTTGGTTACTACAAGATTCCATGTGTGTTATTTCATAGTTGATGTTTTCACTACTATTATACAAAGTAGAAAATAGTAGAAATAAAGAAAACCCCTTGAATGAGTAGCTGTGACCAAACTTTTGACTGGTACTGTATACATACACACAGTGCCTTAGGAAAGTATTCAGACCCCTAGACTTTTTCCACGTTGTTACGTTACAACTTTATTCTAAAATGGATTAAATAAATGAAAATAAATGAACAAAAATGTAAAAGAAATCCTGTTTTTGCTTTGTTATTATCGGGTATTGTGTATAGATTAAATGGGGGGGAAGTTATTTAATAAATTTTAGGATAAGGCTGAATCCTAACAAAATGTGGAAAATGTCAAGGGGTCTGAATACTTTCCGAAGGCACTAAATAAAAATAAATAAAGATGGTCCCACCATCCAGCCACCAGATGCATCTATTTCCATGTGTTTGGACAGTATGTAGAGAACCAAACCCATTTCAACAGCTCTAATATGGGCCAACATCACAGAAAAACTACCAGGGATTACAAGAACTATCACAATGCTAACACCAACAAGAAACTTACCCTACCATGAAGTTGAACAGATTCAATGAATCAACTGGAAACCTCAATAATAATAAAAAAGTTCTAAATGGGAAGATTATATTTATACTAAAATGATCAATAACCAGCAAATAAGGGAAATCTTTATCATGTTGGTCTGCTTGATTAGTTAAGCAGCTTAGAGCAGGAATTGTAAAAGAAAAAGCAAGACTGACAATTCACAGATTCAAGCAAGCAGCATCTTGAATATGAGAGACATACACAACCTATGCATCCTGAAAATTCACAAGATCACTTCAACAAAACCATAAGTCATCTATGAATATACTTCTCTCCTGTTAGATCACAACGTAGGGTTCAGTTCTCTACATACTTGCCTTCTGCCAAAACAGTCAGTACATTGTTTTAAGATGCAGGTAAACAGGCTGTAGGTTCATTGAAGGGGAAAGAGACATGCTGAAGCAGCAGTTAAGTCATTTCTCTGTTTAGAAGAGTGCATGAGAAAGGCAGAGAGCCACAGTGGAGGGAGTGAGAGGATGGAGTGATGGTTTGTACGGCCAGTCAAGGCGTCCAGAAGCAGGCACAGCCAACAACAATGTCTCCAAGCCTGTCCAAAAATACTGCTAATGCTATGGGCGGGGGAAACGCATGCTTTCCCTGAATACAATGTAAGTATGTTACACGCGTTCTACACACTATGTACACACAGTACCCCACTTTTCATTGAACAGACCACACTTTACAGTTCTGGAGTAGCAAAGACACTACAGTACAACTAATAAATAAAAGGAACACAATTATAATAAAATGCAAAAAATATCTCCATACATGTCACAATTTGTTGAGGATATTTACATCTAAATCTAGGCATTTTTTACTTTGAGAGTTAACTCCGTAAACCGTTACATAAAAGGGTACTCTGAAAGAATGATCAAAATTTCCATACACAATGTGTTCTATTCTCCCACTTTGCAGCTGTCTCCAGCTGTGCATAGCCCAAATATGAGGCTACATTACTTCACTATAAAAGGACCAAATTGAACAATGTTGGCCCTAAGCTCTGGTCAAACCACATTCATAGTGGTCCCAGGGCTGTTTCAGCATTCATTTCAGTACAAATCAAACCCCAGTACTCTACCAAGGTTGACCACTAAATGGCAAGTGGTAGAGATTATCACAGCCTCAAGCCAACAGCAGACCAGTGATATTACAGACAGTGGTAGTTTTTCATTAGTATCTACAGGTCTAAGGGAGAGTATTGTCTGACTACAGTAGGTTATCCAGAGTAGAGCTCTCCTTTCCTGCTCCTGGACAGTTACTGAGTTTGCTGGTTTATGTGGACAGCCTCAATGGAACGGAACTAAACATCCCTCTGTTTGGGTGTTGCTGGGGTGAATGAGTTCCTGAATCCTGAATGGTCAGTCACTGATTCAACCCTGGAACAAAGAGCAATAGCTAATAGAGCCATCCCAAACCCCAGCATGCCCAGCAGCTCCCCAGAGGCAGGGTGGGAGAGCCCCACTCCAGACCATTCTGGGTCTAGTCAAGGTGTGGAGTCAGAAGCAGCAGTGACATGGGGAGGGGACAGACTCATGCAGTTTCCTCTAGTTTCACTCCTCCAAACTACAGACTACAGAGGGTCAAAAAGAATGACTGGAAATGGATTGGACTTTCACCTTTTCCTTAATCGCATCAACCTGAAAGGGAATTCAGAGAGGCAACTTAAGAAGAAAAACAAAACCAACTCTCTCCCAACAGAGAGAACAAATGTGGAATCAGAAAAGAAAAAAACTATCAGTGAGAGATGGAAATAAGCCACTTTTGATACAAATGTGGTACTTTTAAGTTATAAAATATCTATCAGCAGACCTGTTTTTAAAATATCATTACAGTAATCATACAACATGCATAATTATGTACAATTGGTCTAGATAGCAGTCTATTTCTTCCTGTTCGTCCTGGATCCCAGCAGACTATAGCCGATACTACCATTATGTTCTACCACAAGAAGTGATATTTCTGTTATTTCTTGCCATATGACAAATATATGTGGCATGGAAGAATACTAAGCAGTATGAATCTCCTGACGTTAGCATTTGTATGGAAAAGTAGCAGAGATGAAAACCCAAATCAAAACGGAAGACATGATTACCGGTAACATGACAGAGAAACGGAACAGGATGAGATCGGCTGAAGTTGTGGTTGTTTACAAGATCCTAAAAGGTGACCTCCTCAAAAAGGTAAATTGGTACATTAAAAACATCACCTGACAACAAATTGCCTCACCATGTTAATAGTAACCTACTTTTCACTGTAGACACTGATAACCTAAGCACAAAAAACCCTTACCACACTCTGTATAAAATACCCTATGGGGTGAACTGCCATCCAAGGCGTGGCCAACCTAACCCACCTTGGAGAGGTACTCCCTCATGACCTGGATGAAATAGGGCATGGAGAAGTCCATAATGTTGTGCCTCCAGGCCGTCTCCAGCACCACGTCAGGCCTCAGCAGGTCGTAGCAGGTGAAGAGGCAGGCGGCAAAGCACTCCTTCTTGTCCTCCTCCAGGAACCAGGCCAACAACTCCTCAGCCAGCTCCAGGTCTTTCGACTCAGACGCATACTGCATGGCGTCCTACACACAAAAACACCACAGACATACACATCAAAACAAGGGAGACACAGGGAAAGAATTCAGACAGTGACGTCAAAAAGCAATGTTATGATCCAAACATTTTACAAAAACAACAGCAGCATGGGTATCTGTGTGAGCTGATGATCACTGGTCTTTAGACAAAATATTAGTATTTGATATAAAGTTGAGGAGAAGCTGGACCTTGTAGAGTTTGTCCTTCTTGCAGAGTTCCACGCTCTGCTTCCAGCGGTTGTTGCCTTTGAAGAGGTAGGCAGCGATCCTCCTGAACTCAATCAGCTCGTGCTTCTCCAGGCCCTGGGCAAGGGTGATGTTGTCAAAGTTGTCGTAGGCATCAATGGAGGCACGCAGGGCCTGGACAGGACAGAGGTGTAACAATAAGAGAGAAAGTCATTTCTGCATGACAGAAATTGAATGCAGACTTTTTTTCAACAAAGGAACTTTCTCTTTTCACAATGGTAATTTCAGTGTTTTCACAGATTCTTCTCGCCAAAGTATGAAAAACTAAGCTTATGTTAAAAGATCTTAGTACCGCATAGTCTTCCTCTGTGATGAAGAGGTTGTTAAGTGCTTCGTTGACACCCTTGTTGTTGTGGTTCTGCACTGACCGCAGATACGGCTTGACCAGTGACAGTTGCTTGGTCTGGAGGTGGACAGAGAAAATAAGTCCAGTCAGTGAACAGTCAAACAGTCTGAATGCCAAAGATTGCCATACAAGAAGCTGTCAAGTATGGACAGAGTAGCATCCTAGTACCTTCATGAAGAAGTTGACTGCGCGGGTGTGGTCGAGTCGTGGTGACAGCACTATGAGCAGGTCGTTCAGTAACAATGGTTTGAACTCCAGGTAGAACTGGATAGCCTTGTAGTATAACTCCACATTGGCCACCTGGAATCAGAAGCCTCATACATTCAGCTGCAGGATGTGGATTTCTAGTCAGTGACAAATACTTGGCCTCATACAATGACCAAGGAATACATCATGACAACAACTAATACGAAATGTTTGCAAATCTAAAATATGACATGCTGAGCTTGTGTTGTTGTAGTCAGTTACCTTGGTGACAATGTCTTTGAACTGTCCCTCCTTCCAGGCGTCTGAGGGGTGGCTCATCATGGTGAGGATGGCGTTGTCAAACTCCTCATACTTGTCATAGAGGAAGACCAGCTCCGCCCACAGGTGGGCCTGCTCTGCAGCCCTCAGGACCTGCGGACACGCATTAACATTATCGTCACCCACCCCAAAAACAGCACACAAAGATATCACTAAATCACACATTGCTGCATTCAAATAACATATGAACAAATATCAAAATATAAAGACTTTGCAGATCATTTCAATCCGCTTGCAAATAGACATTATCTCGTAACGTTCTTCCCCGCTCTTACCTTTGGAATGTTGACTCTGGACCAGAAGAGCTCCAGGTGCTCCCTCATCTTCTGGGGTTTGAACTTGGAGTAGAGGATGGCCAGCTCGGTGAACATGCCCATGTGAGCCCGCTCCAGACCCAGGGCTGCCTCCAGCATGGTGATCAGCTCCTCAAAGTAAGCACGGTCCTAGAGACAAACACAACCATGGATCTTCAATTAACACAGGACCATTAAAAACACATTTATCACATGCTATGGTATGATTTGGTAAATTATTTTCTTTAACTCTGGCCAGGATAAGGCAACTGCTATGAGAGCGAATATTGGTAGTAATTGAACCAAATGAGCCTTACCTGGTAGTAGTTGATGAGCTCCTCCAGTTCATCAGCATGGACAACAATATGCAGGCCACACATCTGTGCCAGGCGGAACTCATTTCCATCCACACAGGCAAAGCACACCTCTTTCCAGGTGCGGGTGCTGTTGGCTTTGCGGGCTCCATCCACGGCGGCCTGGTACTCTCCCAGGTGGACCAAGGTGGACGCTAGCCGCCCGAAGTTGGACACGTTGTTGTAGAGCAGCTTGGCCGCATCATACATCCTCTCATCATAACACCTGTCACCCACCTGGAATACAGAAATACTTCATAAAAAGGTATGATACTGGTCAGCAGTGATGGAGAAGGATGTGTCAGGTAAACGTGTGTGGGGGTATGCCGGTGTGTGTATGCGCCAGTATGTGTATTTTGTGTTCAGAGCGTACTTGTTGGATGTGGGCGTTGTTGGGTCCATTGATGAACTCCTCCAGTTCAGCCAGGCGGTTGGTCTTGGCCAGGGCGAAGATGAGCTCTGTCTCCACGTAGGACTCACGGGACTTCTTACGGGCCATCTGAAGGAACTTCACCAGGTCCTCCCAGTTACCTGACGATTGTAGAGGAACATTTATATTTACTTCACTAAACCCTTTTCTCCTAGCCTGGATTCTGCAACTGAGATTGCAGGAAGTCTCTTCTCTTTAGCATATGACACAAGGAGTGAAATGTTAGAGACTGATACCTAGACTACTTTTCCCCCAAATTGGATGCAGGTGAATACCTTCCCCTCTAATAGCAAGCCTACATTGAAAAACCCTAATGTTGGTTGTATGCTGGACAATACGTGGATCATTTTCTTTGTCTCTTACCACTCTGGGCTGCAGCCTGGCCCACCTCCATGTAGGCAGAGGGGTCATCAGCCTTGATGTAGGAGTCGATGGCCTCCTTCACCAGACCCTTCTGCAGCTGAGCCTTGGCCAGCTGGCTCCACACTGGAGGCTCGTTGCAGCGCTCAGCAAATTCGTAGGCCCGGTCCAGGTTCCCAATGTGCTCAATCAGAACCTAAACACACAGAAATGACTTTTGTCAAGTTCACCTCTTAATCCATAGAACTCAGACAGAACAGTAGCATTGCCCACAATGGGAATTGAACAAGCAACATTTTGGTCAATGGTCCATTTGCCAGAGCAAAAGACTCAACCACTGACCTGCACGGCGGAGGTGTTGACGTCAAACTTCCTGAAGATGGCGAAGGCCTCCTCGAAGAGCTCGTTGCTGATGGCGATGTTAGCGATGTCGGGGGCATCGTAGTTGTCTAGGCGGTTGATGTACTCCATCACACGGGTACGGTCCGCCTTGATGGCTGTCAGGATCAGCAAGTTCTGCAGGTTTCTGAATAAAAACAGATGAACTCTGCTCAGCATGACAAACTAAAACAACAAGTTTAAAGTTACAAACAAGCCTGATATTGAAAGAGCAGACACACAATGGACAGCTCAGTCTGCCAGTGAGCACAGGTAGCAGAGCTTCAGTAGCCCTAGTACCTGTGTTCACTGAAGACCGAGTTATCCAGAACGATCTTCTCCAGCAGCTCAATGAGTTCGTTGGGGAGGTCTGCAGTCATGAAGGCCTTGACTGTGACGGACACCTCCTCTGGGTCCTGTGTCTCAGACAGGGCCGTCTGAACAACCTGAATGAAAGACAACAAACGTCATTCCAGAATGGAGAGAATAGTCACCATTCTGCAAACTTATAGCCAAACAAGTCACAAATAACAATTTAACCATCGTGCGAAATATAAGCAACGTTTTGGTGGGACATCACAGAACATTTTGGGCCATGGTTTTAGTGAGGATGAGGTTTGCATTTCAAACAGGCAGGAACAGGTCCATACCTGGTCGATGAGGGGTCTTCTAAACGGGTTACTCTCCAGCAGCACGCTGGCCCACAGCTCAGGATCTTTACGGCGAACCAGGTAGCGAGACAGACTCTTGAACAGAGAGTTCTCATTGCACACCTGTAAAAGGAAATGTAAGATGATCAGTATTTGAGGGAAAACATACGCAAACAGTATAAAATTAACATTTCAATGTATTAGTCAAGTAAAAATGTCATTCTTATTTCCCCACTCACATTAATGAGCTCCTGGTCACACTGTCCTCTCTCGTAGGCCACGCAGGCCAGGTGGGGGTCCCTCTTCTCACAGTACTTGCCCACCACGCGGCTGTCGTAGAAGGTGTTCTCACGCAGGAAGCGCTCTGGGTTGTTGTTGCTGTCGATGTAGATCTTGGCCAGGGCATTGTGGGTAGCTGGCTCCTCACAGCCCTCATGGATACGGGCCTCCAGCCAAGGCAGAAGCAGCTTCAGTCTGGAGCCAACAAATATACACATCTTGAAGTTTCAGGTGCTCATAAACTAGATATATTTACACTTTTAAGTGGGTCAAACAGCACCCCTTCATCCTACTTTCTCTTTCAGAAGTAATGTCACAATTAAATACACTACAGCATAAAGCCAGTCTGGGCTGAGACATTCCTCTCCCCACAGTCCTTACCTGTTCCTCTTCTCCACCTCAGCCACTAGTTCATCAGTGGAGAACTGTCCTTTCACCACCAGGATCAGGTTCTTAATCACATCCTCAGCACAGTCCACATCCAGCAGCCCGCCAATCACCACCGGCAGACGGCTGGGGTTCACCTGACACACACACATTTTTCTTATAGAAAATTCACATATCGTACAATGGTGTGTGTGTGTATACAAACAAAAAGCTGTTACGCAGGTTAATATGAGTTTATGTACCTTCTGCACATAGATCTCAATGTATTTCTGCAGGGTGTTGCGGTACAGGTAGAGGACTAGGTCGTGGACAAAGTCAAAGCGGTCACACACGATGATCAGGGGGAGCTGATCAGTCAGCTTAGCTTCCTGTGAAGAGAGGAAATATTGATATCAGCTCACAGAATCAAACTAACAGCTAGACTTGGCTTTCAGGGTAATTAACCAAATAAAGACTGAAGTAAGCTGTGATGTCATACTATAGTATGCCTACTTCTCTTCCTTACCTTGAGGAAGTTCTTGACTCGTTCGGGGTCGTAGCAGTTGCTCTCTCTGCAGATCCTCTCCACCTCTTTGATCTGTCCCGTCTTACAGGCTGCCTGGATGTACTTGAAGTGGACCTCTGGGTCCTGGCTGAAATTAACGATGGAACCCAGGAAGTAGAACAGACCTGGAATGAATAGAGACAGAACTCAGTCCCCATAGATAGAGAGGTAGGATGAACAACTATGTGGTTGTTGAGACAGTCATGACCATGTTCCATGCAGGTGAGGACAGGACTAGGTGGTTTGCGTCAGGTGTATGGTCTACTTACCTTCGAAGCTCTTGAAGGACTCAAAGAGCTCAGTGAGGGAGTTGGTGGAGAGCTGCTCGTGGTACTTAGAGGCCACCTGGACACAGATCTGCAGGTTCTGACGGATGTTGGCCGACAGCATGGCCCGAAGACACTCCAGAGAGTCCTCCACTGACAGGGAGCCAAAGAAGTTCACCAGCCACTGCAGGACAGCGTCAATACACAGAGTCAGTGCACAGACAGGAAAAATACCAGAATGCACACATTAGTCGATAAAGCTTATGTTTATTAAGAGCAAAACACAGCAAGTACACACTTGTTCACCAAGACCATGAACACTCCAGGACATTCTATTCCATGCAGTGTGTGGTTGTGTTAGATAGTGTCCTATACCTCAGGGTTGAGCAGGTGTGTGTGCACCACAGCCCGTTTGATATCGTACAGGTCGGTGTAATGCTCCAGAGCCCTCTGCAGCAGACCAGCCTTCTCACACAGCTGGGCAACGTGGGCACGGTCGTAGTGGGTGAACATCTGGTTGCCCAGGATGGCATCAGCCACCTGAAGCAGAAAAAAACATCAAACATGAATTTAAAATCCATGACATCGAGTCAGTGGAAGAGAAGCAAATAAGAGTGTGGCACTAAAATAAAAAAACATGCATACAATTGCTGTGTAAGTGTTGGGTCTGTGTGGAATGGGGTGTGATGTGTGTGTACCTGTGGGGCGTGGACCAGGTTCATCTCCAGCAGGCGTGTCTGCAGAGGCCCCTCAGCAGGCCTGTTGTTCTTCAGGGCATCCAGGAGGAAAGAGGTACACTGCTGGATCAGGTTATACTCCATAAACACGTCAACGATCTGAACAGGGAGACAGACAATACATCAGCTACCACACAATCATATTACTGTATACAGCACCTCACAGCGCAGCACTGAACAAGGTTTTTTTCCTTCAGAAAATGTATATGTAAGGGAAATAGGACGATAAATGAATGGTTGAGGTGGTGAAGACGTTTAGCCGTCTGACCTGTGTGATGTCGGCCAGGGGCTCCTCATCCTGCACCAGCATCTGGGAGAACTGCAGGCCTTGTTCTGGACTGATCCTCATCACATTCCGGAGCAGGAACATCCAGTCTGGAGTGTAGCCCACCTAAAAAGGAAATGCGGAAAACGCATCCGTGAGTTAAAAACGGAATACAATCTAAATTGACCATATTAAAGAATTCCATTTTGTGTCAAGTCAAATGTTATATTGGAAAGGACTTAGAAAGATAGAACCACCACAACTAACCTTTTTGGCGTAGAGGACAATTTTCTGGAACTGTCCGGTCTCAGCGAAGCACTGAATGACCTTGTTGGGCACGTTGGCCCTGAGGTAGACGCTGAGAGCCAGAGTGGGGTCCACTGATTTCACCAGGTCCCCCAGCTCCTCTGAACACTCCAGCTATTAAAAAAACACATGCAATTTTCATAAATCCCTAACCAACACTGTCGCAAATAAAGTCCTAGCCAGCCCAATAGTTATAGGGATATTTGAACAGCCCAGTGCTATATGTTGAGCAATACATAATTGGAAAATAAAACTGTTAAGCTCAATGTTGAACATCCAAACTCAACAGTAAGCGACAACTATAGTCTCAGTTTATTATGATAACTATGGTTTCCTTGCCTTGTCCTCTTTGAGCCATTTCTCCAGCAGCTGCTTGCGTCCCTGCTGTAGGACGGGCCTGCACAGCTCCAGAGACTCAAACTTGTTGAGCTGGCCCTGATCCAGCAGGATGCCAAAGTACTGCAGCAGTGGAGAGGTCTGGCCCGGCTGGGCCGGCACACTCTGGAACTTACGGATGGTGTCCGGGGTACGCAGGATACCCTGGGGAGGAGGAGGAAAGGAGCGTTTTGACTTTCAAAAAAATGTGAACATGACAGAAGACTGTAGTAGTAGAAACCTTATTATACACAAGGCAGTTGAAATATCATCCAAAAAACATTTACCAGATCATGATTTTAATTGTTTGTGCATTTTGGTGCATTGGCAGTACCTTGGGAGCGTTTGCGGCCACCTTGGCAGCCTCAGAGTAGTTCCCTGCAGCAAACAGGGTGTTGAACTTTCTGGCGAACAGCTCCTCGGCCCCAGCCAGGTTGTTGCGCACGGCCATGCGCAGGGCTAGGTCTGGGTTCTGGAGCACGTTGGTGATGTAGGGGATGATGTTCTCCTCCTCCACACACACTGACAACACCTGGACAAACACATTAACACACAGACAGGGTTAGAGAGTCCACTACTATACAGACATGAAAATATGTGTACCATTACATTAGTTTATATGTACTGACAAATTTAACAAAACTGGTATATAATTCCTTTGTTAAACTCACATATTTATTCAGAATTTAATTGAACGTGTAAAAAGAATGTTGCTAGACTAGAGAATAGCATTTGTGAATTAACTACACAGAAACACACTGCTCCATGGTGATGTCTGTGTGTGTTACATTAAGATATAAAGGAGCAGCAGACTGGAGGGTTAGAGAGCCAGGAGCTTTAAGGAGATTAGGACGCCCGGCCTGACAGGATCTCCAACTGTGTTTCACATGCTGCTATCTGCTGGAGGTGCCGTTAGATCAGTATTAAAAAAGGCTTCCCTCAGCCAAGGTCACCAAGTGACAGACACACACGTCAATTTGGGGCGGCATGTAGCCTAGTGGTTAGCGCGTTAGACTAGTAACCGAAAGGTTGCTAGATCGAATCCCCTTGCTGACCAGGTAAGAATCTGTCGTTCTGCCCCTGAACAAGGCAGTTAACCCACTGTTTCTAGGCCGTCATTGAAAATAATAATTTGTTCTTAACTGACTTGCCTAGTTAAATAAAAAAGGTTAAAAATACCTTTTTTATTTTTTTATTTATAAAAGCACACTTCCACACAAACACACCCTGTTTTTCCACTGTCACATATATGGGACTCTCAGCCATCATCACACAGGTACAGTATACAGTGTTTGTGAATTCTGAGGAGGAGACCTGGAGCAGTAGGCTCTACAGACATGGATCAGCTTTCCATCCTCCTGAATATTTAATGGGTCTGTGTGTTTTGGACAGGAAACTCATTGATCAGCCCACTGGCATCTGGTTACTCCTGATAAAAGGACTAAAACACTCCCATTTACCAGTGGAGACATACCTGTCCTTTCCTGTTGACTCCAATGATGCCAGCGGTTGGTTCATGTGGGGCCGTAACAAAGATGGTCTCCCCGCTGATCCGGTTCATGTAGATACAGGTGCCCGTCTCCAGGTCATACAGGTGGATGTAGCCATATTTGGTGATAAGAAAGACAACATCTTGCTTAGAGCTGATCTAGAGGACAGAGAGCAGGGACACAAGGCTTCAGAAGCTGTAGCATAACAGGTATTAATGCAGAGGGCCTGCATGACTGTATGGATCAGGTTTGAGTTCTTGTCTGTGAAGTGGTTCCAGTACCTGCATGGCTACAGGGAAGTCATTCTGGGCCTCAGGAGGGAAGAACACGTCCACTGCCTTCTTTGGAAACGGCTGATTGCCTGTTGGTGGGGTTCCCACTTCAATTATGTGTAACTAGGAAAGCAAAAACACATTCAGAGGAAAAAAACAAAAACAATGAGATCTCCCGGTCTTCTTTGCTCATTTTTATTTTTCCATTCCATTCCATTCCAGCCCTCCCTGAGTACTCCATGTCCAAGCTGGAGATTCCTACCTTTCCTCCAGCTTGCCCTCGGACAGCGAAACAGAACAGTGTGGATTCCTCTGTATTACCCTCCATTTTGAACTGGGCGAAGCCGGCGGCGTGGCCCTCAATGGGCTGGGACACCTTCCTGTCCACAGAGTACAGCTGCATGGCTCCCACCACACGGTTTTGCTATAATGAAGGAATACACATACTGTACAAGAGCTTGTGCTACAGCAGTATTTTCCAGAGGTACATTAAGTCTTATCAGGGCAGAACATTTCATAATGCTGTGCAAGCTTCAAAACAGCCAAAAAGCATGTTATTAGCATCTATCAGGTCAGTGTATTGCTGTACATTAGTGTTAACACTCACACGGATTAACTTCTATGACAAACTCATAAAAAAAAAAACACAAGTCACTTCAGTAGAATACAGCTAGCGTCAACAATAAATCCAATCTAATTCCCTCTATTTCAGTACCTGTGCTGAAATCCCAATGAGAAGCAGCCATTTCTGTTTGGCGTCAGTGCGGTAGTTGATGATTTGACAGCCTGCTAGGCTGGAGTGTCTGTCAAAGACTTTGACTGGCTGGGAGTCTCCCTCCATGCTCCAATGGTAGACGGCGTTGTCTGTGACCAGTGCTACAGTGTTGAGGGAGATCCACTTCCAGAAAGTGACGTCATCAGTCATGGTGTGAGCCTTCATCTTGCTCTTCATCTCAATGTTGAAGATCTGGAGGGTTTTTGCAGCTGAAAATTCACACATTAAAAGGTTTAGCAATATGATGATCTAACACTGTATATCCACAAACTAATGTAAACTACTAATCACCACACACAGACAGACTAGAGTGGAAATGAAAATACTGTAATACCAAATTTCACTTGATTTAGAAATAGTGGTAGTCATGGTTTGGTGCGAGTGCCACCAAATGACCAAACAAAACAGCACTTGCAATGCAGAAAGCAAGACCACAACGACGGGCAACCAATAACGTGGCAAGATCTGCATTCAGGAAGGAAAAGACTCAATACAAAAAAAAAAGGTAAGACATCACCAATCCACATGAGGCTAATAAACAGCAACCACAAGTGACTGGGTGAACTGATCATTTACAAACCAGTTCCTTCAGAAAGTTCACACTTCTTGACTTATTCCACATTTTGTGTTACAACCCGAATTGAAAATGGTGTTAATAGATTTCTCACCCATCTACACACAATACCCCATAATGACAAAGGGAAAACAGGATATTTTGAGTAATGGTAATGTGCGTTTTTCTCAGGAGTGGCTTCCGTCTGGCCACCCTCCAATAAAGCCAATATTGGTGAAGTGCTGTAGACACGGTTGTCCTTCTGGCAGCTTCTCTTATCTCAGTCAAGGAACTCTATAGTTCCGTCAGTGGTCACTGGGTTCTAGACCAAGGTCCTTCTTGCACGGTTGTTTAATACCCTTCCCCAGACATATGCCTCATCACAACTCTATTGTGGAGATCTATTGACAAATCCTTGGACTTCACATTGTCATGACGTTGCCCTCTTTGGGTACAGCAAGCCCCATCCCCCTCTCCCGGCCTTCTACACCCAGGCTGCTGTGGTCAGAGAGCGGTTGAAAATTCCTAGAGGAGATTATCTCCTCATGGCCACAGTATAGAGACAGAGTGGATTTTCATAGAGAACAAAGGAATTTCTTCCACCGCACAGAACTTAAGGTCCGAACAACATTTATGTTCTGGAGAAGGTATAACAGATCGGTGAAGAATTCAGCTACGAACTGGTCCGTTTGGTGAAACTCACGGGAGACAATACAGCCACATTACCATAACGCTGTTTATCTTTTAACCATAAGATGTGGTTAAACTCTTAGACTATCGATACCGACAGAATAAGAACAAGTCTTTGATATGAATTACTAGTCTGCAGCTAGGAATTCGGTATCATTGAATGCGGAGAACGACAACCGCCGAAACATCTATTCTATAACGACATGAATGAATGTCACTCTGAACTATCCATTCTAACCACGACAGAGAGAGGACGGACACTCTCCAACAGAAACAAACTTTTCAACAGAGACCCGACGACACACTGAGCGTAAATATATATATTGATTGCAATTGTTCCCGAATGAGTGAGCGTTCATGTGCAAAGGATTAGCATTTCAATTGTTATAATTATCAACTGTGTGTTATCTTCTCAGACAACCCCAACTTCCCTTTTGTACACCAAGCCGCCGATGCCGGTTATCCCACTAGGGAAACTCCGTTATCATTTCCTTGTAACTAGGTTTGTTTATGCATTTCTGTGAATTACTTAGTTAAATCATTTATTTACTTAAACGATGCATGGATGACTCAGTGAAGACTGGGTTCGTGCAGATAACCAACAATTTACGACGTTTGGAATGAGACTAACGGGAGGTAAAATAAATAATTCATTAATCAGAAGACTTGATCAGATATGAAAATATCTGAAAACTTTTATTTTCCTACTTTGTAATCTGAATATTTTCCTTGGTGCCCCGACTTCCTAGTTAATTACAGTTACATGATTAATCAGTTTAATCGCGTAATAATAATTACAGAGAGTCATTTGATAAAGATTCATCTTCAGTTTAATGATGCCAAAGACACGACAACAGTATAGTTTCTGCTTTGACATGCACTGTTAACTGTTAACCTTATATTGAAAGGGGAGTTTTTCTAAATCATGTCAAACCAATTGAATTGTCCAAAAGGTAACTACAATAAAGTTGTAGTGATATCAAGGATGATCAAAGGAAATTGGATGCACCCGAGCTCAATTTAGAGTGTTATAGCAAAGGGGTGTGAATACTTGTATTTATTTTCAATAAAATTTGCAAGCATTTCTAAAAACATGTTTTCACTGCCATTATGGGTTATTGTGTGTAGATGGTTAAGATTTATTTTAATACATTTTGAATTCAGGCTGTAAATACAAAATGTGTAATAGGTCAAGGGGTATGAATACTTTGATGGAACTATATAAGGTCTTCCATTAATTACTGTTAAAAAGTCCTACTATTGTATGTGCCTAGTCATAGGTGAACTTCCAGGAGTTAGAGCAGCTCTACAGGATTCCTAACCACAGTATGCTCATCCTGAGATGAATTAAGAAGTTTGGGATTGGGTCTGAATGCTGATTAACGCAAGACCACAAAACACAAACTGATGCGATGACGTACGAGAAGTGTCTTTGGATGCACTGACTGACAACCATTCCATTTCAGGCTTTCCAATCACTGGGTTATTATTGGAGCAAGGAAAGGGTTTCCTATTAATTAATTTCCTGTGTCTGTAGCCTATGATGAACCTGCTATTGTTAACAAATTGAACCACTAAGTCTATAGGCCTACATTTCCTGTTGTGTAATGCTATACACCTGGACTACAAATCAGAGCTACATTTAAAAAAAAAAAAAAAAAAAAAACTAGCCCATCTAATGCAAAGAGAAATGACACATTGATCACTTACATTATACAATTGCTTTTTTTTGCATCGGAACCCTTTGGAATTACCTGGAATTCTACATAAATTGGTTTAAAAAAAAGTGATCTGTTCCTCTAAGTCACAAAAATAGACAGTGTGCTTAAACTAATAACACACAAATTATTGTATCTTTCTTGTCTATATTGAATACATCATTTAAACATTCAGTGTAGGTTGGGAAAAGTATGTGAATCCATACGCTAATGACTTCTCCAAAACCTAATTGGAGTCAGGAGTCAGCTAATGTGGAGTCCAGTCAATGAGAGGAGATTGGAGATGTTGGATAGAGCTGCCCTGCACTTTAAAAACCACTCAAAAATGTTGAGTTTGCTATTCACAAGAAACATTGCCTGATGTGAACCATGCCTCAAACAAAATAGATCTCAGAAGACCCAAGATTAAGCATTTTTGACTGGAATGAAGCTGGAAAGGGTTACAAAGTATCTCTAAAAGCCTTGATGTTCATCAGTCCACGGTAAGACAAATTGTCTATAAAAAGAGAAAGTTCAGCACTGTTGCTAGGAGTGGCTGTCCTGCAAAGACGACTGCAAGAGCACAGCACAGAATGCTCAATGAGGTTAAGAAGAGTCCTGGAGTGTCAGCTAAAGACTTTAAAAAATCTCTGGAAAATGCTAACACATCTGTTGACAAGTCTACAATATGTAAAACACTAAACAAGAAAGGTGTTCATGGGAGGACACCATGGAAGAAGTCACTGCTGTCCAAAGAAAAACATTGCTACACATCTGAAGTTCGCAAAAGAGCACCTGAATGTTCCACAGCACTACTGGCAAAATATTATGTGGACTGATGAAACTAAAGTTGATCTGTTTGGAAGGAAGGAACACACAACACTATGTGTGGAGAAAAAAAAGGCACAGCACACCAATATCAAAACCTCATCCCAACTGTGAAATATGGGGGAGGGAGCTTAATGGTTTAGGGCTGCTTTGCTACCTCAGGGCCTAGACAGTTTGCTATCGTCGACAGAAAAATGAACTCCCATGTTTATCAAGACATTTTGCAAGAGATTGTTAGGCCTGTCCGCCAATTGAAGCTCAACAGAAGTTGGGGTGATGCAACATGACAACGACCCAAATCACAGAAGTAAATCAACAACAAAATGGCTTCAGAAGAAAATACGCCTTCTGGGGTGGTCCTGACCTCAACCGGACGGAGATGCTGTTGCATGACCTCGAGAGCGGTTCACACCAGACATCCCAAGAATATTGCTGAACTTAAATAGTTTTGTAAAGAGCAAATGGTCCAAAATTCCTCCTAACCGTTGTGCAGGTCTGATCCACAACTACAGAAAATGTTTGGTTGAGGTTATTGCTGACAAAGGAGGATCAACCAGTTACTAAATCCAAGGGTTCACATACTTTCCCCACCCTGCACTGTGAATGTTTACATAGTGTCTTAAAGACATAAAAACATATCATTGTTTGTGTTATTAGTTTAAGTAGACTATTTGTCCATTGTTGTGACTTAGATGAAGATTAGATCAAATTTTATGACCAATTTATGCAGAAATCCAGGTAATTCCAAAGGGTTCACATACTTTCTCTTGCCACTGTATATACACAGTACTATTTCAAAAGTTTGGTCACACCTACTCATTCAAGGGTTTTTCATATTTTCTACATTGTAGAATAATAGTGAAGACATCAAAACTATGAAATAACACACATGGAATCATGTAGTAACCAAAAAAAGTGTTAGCCACCCTTTGCCTTGATGACAGCTTTGTACTCTCAATCAGCTTCATGAGGTAGACCCCTGGAATGCTTTTCCAACAGTCTTGAAGGAGTTCCCACATATGCTGAGCACTTGTTTGCTGCCTTTCCTTCACTCTGCAGTCCAACTCATCCCAAAACCAGTTAAATTGGTTTGAAGCCAGGTGATTGTGGAGTCCTGGTAATCTGATGCAGCACTCCATTACACCCCTTCTTGGTCAAATAGCCCTTACACAGCCTGGAGGTGCATTTTGGGTCAATGTCCTGTTGAAAAACAAATGATAGTCCCCATCTGGTTTGCGCTTAGTGGATGGCATATCGCTGCCAAATGCTTTGGTAGCCATGCTGGTTAAGTGTACCTTGAATTCTAAATAAGTGAATCACAATCAGTGTCACCAGCAAAGCACCACCACACCTCCTCCTCCATGCTTCACGGTGGGAACCACACATGCAGAGATCATCCATTCACCTACTCTGCATCTCACAAAGACACGGTGGTTGGAACCAAAAATCTCACATTTTAACTCCTCATACAAAAAGGACAGATTTCCACCTGTCTAATGTCCATTGCTTGTGTTCCTTGGCCCAAGAAAGTATTTTTATTGGTGTCCTTTAGTAGTGAATTCTTTGCAGCAAATTGACCATGAAGGCCTGATTCATGCAATCTCATCTGAACAGTTGATGTTGAGATGTATCTGATACATCAAGTCTGAAGCATTTATTTGGGCTACAATCTGAAGTGTAGTTAATTGCCGATTTCTGAGGTTGGTAAGTCTCATGAACTTATCCTCTGCAGCAGAGTTAAGTCTGGGTCTTCCTTTCCTATGGTGGTCCTCATGAGAGCCAGTTTCATCATATCGCTTAACGGTTTTCACGACTGCACTTGAACAAACTTTCAGTTCTTGACATTTTCCGGATTGACTGACCATCACGTCTTAAATTAACGATGAACTGTCGTTTCTCTTTGCTTATTTGAGCTGTTCTTGCCATAATATGGAATTGGTATTTTACAATCTTCTGTATACCACCCCTACTGTGTCCCAACACGCATTAAGGCATACCTGTTAATTGAAATGCAATCCAGGTGACTACCCCATGAAGCTGGTTGAGAGAATGCCAAGAGTGTGCAAAGCTGTCATCAAGGCAAAGGTTGACTACTTTGAAGAATCTCAAATATATTTTGATTTGTTTAACACTTTTTTGTTTACTACATGATTCCATGTGCAATTACATTGTTTTGATGTCTCCACAATTATTCTACAATGTAGAAAATAGTGAAAATAAGGAAAAACCCTGGAACAAGGTGTCCAAACTTTTGACTGGTACTGTACACACAAAAGTATGTGGACATCCCTTCAATTAGTGGATTTGGCCATTTCAGCCACACCCGTTGCTGACAGGTGTATAAAATCGAGCACACAGACATGCAATCTCCGTAGACAAATATTGGCAGTAGAATGGCCTTACTTTAGAGCTCAGTGACATTCAACGTGGCACCGTCATAGGATGCCGCCTTTCCAACAAGTCAGTTCGTAAAATTTCTGCCCTGCTATAGCTGCCCCGGTCAACTGTAAGTGCTGTTATCATGAAATGGAAACGTCTATGAGCAAAAATGGCTCAGCCATGAAGTGGTAGGCCACACAAGCGCACAGAAAAGGACCGCAGAGTGCTGAAACAGGTAGAATGTAAAAATCTATTCTCGGCCACAACACTACCTACAGAGTTCCAAAATGCCTCTGGAAGCTACGTCAGCACAATAACTGTTCGTTGGGAGCATCATGAAATGGGTGTCCATGGCCGAGCAGCCGCACACAAGCCTAAGAGCAACATGCGCAATGACAAGCTTCTGTTGGAGTGGTGTAAAGCTTGCCGCCATTGGACTCTGGAGCAGTGGGAATGAGTTCTCTGGAGTGATGAGTCACGCTTTACCATCTGGCAGTCCGACAGACGAATTTGGGTTTGGCTGATGCCAGGAGAATGCTACCTGCCACAATGCATACTGCCAACTGTAAAGTTTGGTGGAGGAGGAATAATGGTCTGGGGCTGTTTTTCATGGTTTGGGCTAGGCCCCTTAGTTCCAGGGAAGGGAAATCTTAATGCTACAGCATAAGTCATTTTATACGATTCTGTGCTTCCAACTTTACGGCAACAGTGTGGGGAAGGCTCTTTCCTGTTTCAGCATGACAACGCCCTCGTGCACAAATCGAAGTCCATACAGAAATGGTTTGTCGAAATCGGTGTGGAAGAACTTGACTGGCCTGCACAGAGCCCTGACCTCAACTCCATCTAACACCTTTGGGATGAATTGGAAGGCCGAAGTCCTGTGAGCCAGGCCTAATCACCCAACATCAGTGTACGACCTCACTAATGCTCGTGGCTGAATGGAAGCAAGTCCCTGCAGCAATGTTCCAACATCTAGCGGAAAGTCTTCCCAGAAGAGTGGAGGCTGTTATAGCAGCAAAGGGGGGACCAACTCCATATTAATGCCCATTATTTTTTAATAAGATGTTCGACGAGCAGGTGTCCACATATACTTTTGATCATTAGTGTCTTGTCTGACAAGTGAACGCTTAAAATAGAATACATAGTGTCAAATCAATATTAATCAATCAACACAAATACAAATTAATTTGGCTACAATAGTCTAGTATTGAAATGTTGCATTGCATATCTGATTTTCTTGAAGTCTAATCTGCAATACACTGTCTCTGAATGCAAGGTTCTTACACTGCAGCCCAGGATGCACTGACAAAAATCATGCAAACCATGACTATTTTGGCCTATAGTCCAAGACCAGCTCTCAAACTGGATATAGTCATAATAGGGGAATGAATAATACATTATCAAAAGTTATCACAAGGCTCTTGCTTCAGAGGAATGTTTCACTGGCTCAGTCTGTGCATTAGCCTTGACCTCTACGCAATTGAGATAGTAGTGTGCAATATAAAAGGTGCACAAGGTATTCTCAGATGTTTTTACTTTAACCCTTTTTCCCTCAAACCTAGAGGTCTTGATGAACTCCTTGAACATCCCTATTCTGTTTGCCATTTACCCTATAGCCTCCTGTTAAAAATAAAAAAATCAATCCCCTTGTGTTCGAAAGTAGAATGGAAGCACTCTTTCCTATGTAAGCAGAACATAAACAGTACTGGGCAGACATTCCAACACAGTGCATAAATGATTACAACTTCCACAACTCATGATATATAAAATCCAACTCACCGTCTGCAAACATATAAGAAAGCATTAAGAAACGAAAAGAGCAAAAACAAGCAAAAATAGAAAAAGCATTCATGATAGTATGACAATTTTATCAGTGTACAAAAAGGGGTTCAATTGTTTCAAATGTAGACTATAAATTGCAACTCACAAAGCAGTTTTACTTCTGATTTTTTAAAACAAAAAAATAAATGGACAGGCCTGTATATGGTCATCAACAGGTGAAGCAGAATGTGACAGGCCTAGATTATTAACTTGCTGACAAACAAAATCGTACATACACAAACTCCCTTTAATATTAGGACAGCAACACATAGGAAAATGAAGGCCTACAGCAGTGAAAGTTGAAGTTAACCACTTAGTTTGGGTGAATTAAGTTGTTAAAAACACAGCCTCTGTACATATTAGTTCAGTCAAAGGAAACAAGTCAGGCTCAGTGGAAGTCCTTACCTTTGAGGGCAATAACTTTGCTAGCAGGGTTCATGATGGCGCTATCTGCAGAGATGGGCCTACGGATTGGAGTGTTGGGGTCGGCCATATCAATGATGACAACCTGTGCCTGCTCGCCCACCTTCTCTCTTATACAGATGAACTTATCAGACTCCATAGTCAGGGTGCTGAATCCAATGTTAGCTGGGTTGATCCCCAGGTTCTGGAGCTAAAGGAAATGGAATTACATTGTTAGAAAGATTTTGATTGAAAAAAAACAATTGCTAGTGTGACTGTGTAGCAGAGGTGATTCAGTGAACTACGCTTGCATGATGAGTGAGTGATCTTGTCTGAGACCTGAAAACGTGTTGGCTCCTGTCCTGGAACTAATGCCAACACTTTAGTTCAGTGGGCTAACCGACCTTAAGGCTCATGCACAGGTTAATGATCATTGCAGAGATTAAGATTTTATGTTGATGATAATTCGTACTGTAGCTATCCATTTGTACTGACTCAAACCCATTATCCTTTTATCATCCTATGGCCATAGATATAGCAACTACATCAAAATAAATAATACTAACTAGCTAGGCATTGTAGAAAGCCATGTTGTTTTAACCATAGAACATCGGTCTGTGGATTAAACCATTTTAGTTTACTGAACAACTGCCTCACTTGAATGTCAGGGTAGGGGTAATGTAAGATCAGTGTCAACACTAGCAGAAATAGCTAAATGTATCTGGCTGTTATTGAATGGACTGTCAAACAGAAACGTATCTATCTAGTTAAGTAGTTAGCCATTACTTAACATGACATATGTTTGAGTTAGCAGGACAATTAAAATCAAAATAGCAGCCATCATATAAAAGCAGTTAACGTTACGTTTGATGGCAACCACAGAAAGTTAACGTTCACTGTCACTCTGTCTTTTCGCTAGCTAGCTAGCTAGCTAGCTAGCTAGCATAATATGGCAACGGGGAGGAGAGGTCATTCATTTCGCTGCGGGTGTTGGACTGCCAGCTACAGTTAGCTTAGCTAGCTAACAGTTAGCGAAAATCGTCAAGCAACCGATAAAGATATGGAGGGGTTTAGTGCGATAGTTACGAGCCCTCGCCACGACTAGTATTTCGCTATATTGTTTTCATACCTGCAGATGCTCCTGGAAGCGAATAGGTAGTATTTGAGCCATTGCGGATTTCCTTTGCTTCTACGGAGTCCTGGAATTCTAGCTAAAAAGCTAGCTGGCTAGGTTAGCACCGTGCTAGCTACGACCTCCTCGCTCACCGATTCGTAAGCCGTAGTCAGACAATGAATATTTACGTCCAAGCAAGCTGTTATTGGAAATATTTTCCAAAATATTATGTCAAGTGTAGCCGCCGGATGTTTATGCGTTTTCTCCACTGCCGGAATGGATGGATAGCAGTGTCTTAAACACTGATCTCAGTCCAAACCTGCAATGGCGGCGGAAACGGATCAAAATCTGAGACGGAAGAGGAAGCAAGACATCCAACTCCGTAATCGTTTTTGTTCATATACAGTCAGTGAACTAAACCGATAAGACACAGCTGCTATCGCATTGAGAGCCACCCCCTTAAGCAAACCGGAACTGGGACATTTTTTTCGAAGTTAAACGGCCTGAGTTAGATGTCTTCATTTAGCCACCATCTTTGTCAGAATGTTATCAATCCGGAAGCCGCTAGGGATATCTCTGGAAGGAAAGACAAAGCAATATGATTGTTCCACCTGTCATTTCATCTTTGGCTTTGGCCTCTGAACAGTCTAAAACAAACCTTAATTTATCTAAGATGGCAAACACTTATTTATTTCACATTGACTTCCAATTTGTGCCACATCATTCGCCCTTTTACGTCAGTTCCGGATAATTCAAGCTTCATCATAGGCAGCGGACTTTAAAAGTGGATATGTCCTCTCTGCATGTTGTTCATACAGTGTAGGATTTTCATGTTCATATGTTTAAATATCGTGTCTGTCACACGGTCTCAGCTCTAGAGTGACTCGTTTTAAGTCATGAAATGAATTCTAAACTCATAAGTGCTGTTATCATGCATGCTACTGTCCTGTAGCATGAATAAGGTCTCATGTATGTCCTGTCAGAATGATTGGACCAGTTGATCATAAATGGGATCCTACTCTAACCATAGATCTAACCCTGACACAACCGTTTTAGTTGGGTCCCCAAGCACACTTTAATAGAGAAAAACATTTGATCCCTCACTCTGGAAGGAACAAAACTAGAAAAACATTCCTATATCCCCCACCCCTATGCTGTGTCATATTGAAAATATCTAAATACATTTAATTCTTTCCTATTTAAAATGTTCATAAATGCGTTTGAGCTGTATTGAATACATGCACAACATCGTAATTCAATTCAATGCCTTGACAGCCAGAATATCCTGAAAATATTAAAGGCTTGAAAAGGATGGAAATGCACTTCAATGGAAAGACCAACAAAAGGTAAAACCCAAGACTCGGGTTACAAGAAGCGGCTGTATTTGACTATAAAAGGCATCTCCAATCCAGTGTCTCTACAAAGTTTTATTTGTATTTCAGTGTAAAAAGCTTAAACTCTATTAGAAAAAAAAACAGTAACCCAAAATATTCTCTTAAAAAGAAATCAAAACAATTCCCATTCACCTCAAATTAAAATAAAAACAGCAATTCAGTTTTGCTAATATTTTCCCTCAAAACAAATATATATTCTCCAAGGCAGTTGGTCATGGCCAATTGACATATTTAAAAAATTCCATAACTATTTCAATGTAGTTAGAAAACACACCTAAAAATGAAAACAGTACAGTTTAGGACAACTGCACTGGCCAATGATTAGTGTCTTGTTTTGAGCAGAAGGTAAAGATGAGTGTGTGGCACAGGGAGTGGCACACAAAATTCACACTTTCTCTAGGCCAAGTACATTGCAGAAAGAACAAGGATTCCCTCCATAGCACAGAACCACAGCACTCTCCTCTCTCACAGCACTCCGGGCAGTCATCCATCACATTCCCTTTGCATGTCTCCTCTGACTTCTCCAAGTCTGTAGAATTGAAGTTTGCGTAGTCTCTCGATTTTGGCCATTGACAGAACAGACCACTTGGGAGCGGTAGACTTTGCTTCAAGGCAGTATAAGCTCTTGCCATTGTGCACCAGGCCTGCAGGGAGCAGTGTGTGCTGTGGATGAAAGCCATCAACCACAGGGTCCATGAACAATCTGGTAGGGTCCTCCCACATTCTCAAAATAGGCCAAGACAACATAACCCTTGAAAGCTAGGCCTATCTAAAAGTTTTTATTTGAAGGCCGTATGAGGTTGAAGTTGTGCCAGGTTAAAGAGGATTCTTACAAAAGCCAACCATCCACTCTGCCATTACAGTAACAAGAATGAATGATATAATCTTCCCTGATTACTGAATACCCCAGTAAATGGTCTGTCTGACGAAGGGAGTGAATAGGAGCATGATTTCTATGGGACAGATACATGGGGGGGGAAAGAGATACAACTGTACATGACAAGGAGTAAGAGCAACAACAGCCGTGATTATGTGCTCTGCAGTGGTTGTCATGAAATGAAGGAAAAGTTGGAGACAAGAAGGGATGAGCAAGGAGAGCTGGTATCAACGCAGCAGGTGATCTAGTCCTTTGTTTGGATGTGGTTGTTAAATCGGTTCCCTGGGTTAAGGTACAATTAAATGCAATTATGTAGGTATGTGAATGTGAGGAAGATAAAGAAAAATCCCTGGGGTACACTGGAGGGGGTGATGGGGGAGAGGTCCACAACCTCCTCTATCCATTCTATCCCTCCCGCCACACTAGCAGAACTATGTGGAGCCCCTCTTCTGTAGCTCCTCAATAAAGGCTGTGGATCAGGAGACAAAGAACAATCAATACAACATCTGACAAAATAAGTAGTGCCTTTGCTATTATCTCCCTCACTTAATTTGGAGTTTTATACTACCGTCATTGGAACAGTCTGTGTGAAACATGGTTGTGGCCCAAAACAAATATCTGCAGTCTCACCTCCGATTATCTCCTCCTTGACTTTTTGTAACTCCTTCCGCATCTCATCAAGAATCTCCTACAAGAAGCAATCAAAACATTCTATAATTTACAGTATTAGTATTGTATATGATTATGTCTTTACTAGTCTTGGCATTAGAGGTGCAGCAGAAAATAATATTTACCTGTTTAATCCTCTCAATATCGGTCTCTTCACCACCTCCAGCATCATTATTAACACCTGCTTGCTTCACCCTAGATGAGGTGTGGCAATGGGGGGGAAAGAAAGCGAGTGGGTAGGGGAGGCAGAGAGAGAAAGGGAGGGACTGATTAAGATCGAGCATAGTCTCATCACTGTGACAACCTATGCTGTCAATCCAACCCATCACCATAGCACCACCAAAGAGGCCTCAGGAAGCACCACACATACAAAACCACATTCTGTGAAAAACAGACAACCCAAGGATGGCTTTCAAAGTTTCAATGACATTTGACCACAACACCAAATGTCCAGAAATAACAGGCCAAACATACAATATTCCATTCTATACTACATCAAGGGATATCAAATTCCAAGAATCCTTAAATAATATAAAGTAACCTTGGAAAATCATCCCTCAACTGTTGAATAAGAAAAAGGCATCTACAGTGTAATCAGAAAGGATTCAGACCCCTTGACTTTTTCCACATTTTGTTACGTTACAACCTTAAATTGATTAAATAAATAAAAATCCTCGGCAATCTACACACAATACCCCATAATGACAAAGTGAAAACAGAGTTTTAGAACAGAAATATCTTATTTACATAAGTATTCAGACCCTTTGCTATGAGACTAGAAATTGAGCTCAGGTGCATCCTGTTTCCATTGATCATCCCTTGAGATGTTTCTTCAACTTAGAGTAAACCAGTGGTAAATTCAATTGATTGGACGTGATTTGGAAAGGCACATACTTGTCTATATAAGGTCCCACAGTTGACAGTACATGTCAGGGCAAAAACAAAGCAATGAGGTAGAAGGAATTGTCTGTAGAGCTGAGTCAGGTTTGTGTTAAGGCACAGATCTGGGGAAGGGTAGCCAAAACATTTCTGCAGCATTCAAGGTCCCCAAGAACACAGTGGCCTCCATCATTCCTAAGTGGAATAAGTTTGGAACCACCATGACTCTTCCCAGAGCTGGGTGCCCGGCCAAACTGAACAAACAGGGGAGAAGGGCCTTGGTCAGGGATGTGCCCAAGAATCTGATGGTCACTGACAGAGCTCCAGAGTTCCTCTGTGAACCTTCCAGAAGGAAAACCATCTCTGCAGCACTCCACCTTTATGGTAGAGTGACCAGACGGAAGCCACTCCTCTGTAAAAAGGCACATGACAGCCTGCATGGAGTTGCCAAAAGGCACCTAAAGGACTCTCAGACCATGAGAAACAAGATTCTCTGGTCTGATGAAACCAAAATAGAATTCTTTGGTCTGAATGCCAAGTGTCACATTTGGAGGAAACCTGGCACATTCCCTACAGTGAAGCATGGTGGTGACAGCATCATGCTGTGGGGATGATTTTCAGCAGCAGGGACTGGGAGACTATTCAGGAGAAGAAAAGATTAACAGAGCAAAGTACAGAGAGATACTTGATGAAAACCTTCTCCAGAGTGCTCAGGACCTCCGATGAATGAGAAGGTGCACCTGCCAAATGGACAACGACCCAAAGCACAGAGTCAAGACAACGCAGGAATGGCTTCGGGACACGTCTCTGAATGTCCTTGAGTGGCCCAGCCTGAGCCCAGACTTGAACTCGATCGAACATCTCTGGAAAGAGCTGAAAAAAAGCTGTGCAGCAACATTCTCAATCCAACCTCAGAGCTTGAGAGGATCTGCAGAGAAGAACAGGAGAAACTCCCCAAATACAGGTGTGCCAAGCTTGTAGTGTCATACCCAAGAAGACTTGAGGCTGTAATCGCTGCCAAAGATGCTTCAAAGTACTAGGTAAAGGGTCTGAATACTTTTAAAACGTTTGGGGTCACTTAGATATGTCCTTGTTTTTGAAAGAAAAGCCTATTTTTTGTCCATTAAAATAACATCAAATTAATGTCAACAGTGAAGAGGCGACTCCGGGATGCTCGTCTTCTAGGCAGAGTTGCAAAGAAAAATCCAGATCTCAGATTGGCCAATAAAAAGATAAGATTAAGATGGGCAAAAGAACAGATACTGGTCAGAGGACCTCTAGAAGGCCAGCATCCCGGAGTCGCCTCTTCACTGTTGATGCTGAGACTGGTGTTTTGCAGGTACTACTTAATGAAGCTGCCAGTTGAGCACTTGTGAGGCATCTGTTTCTGAAACTAGACACTAACGTACTTGTCCTCTTGCTCAGTTGTGCACCGGGGCCTCCCAATACTCTTTCTATTCTGGTTAGAGCCAGTTTGCGCTGTTCTGTGAAGGGAGTAGTACACAGCGTTGTACGAGATCTTCAGTTTCTTGGCAATTTCTTGCATGGAATAGCCTTCATTTCTCAGAACAAGAATAGACTGACGAGTGTCAGAAGAAAGTTCTTTGTTTCTAGCCATTGAGCCTGTAATCGAACCCAAATGTTGAAGCTCCAGATACTCTAGTCTAAAAAGGTCAGTTTTCAGCTGTGCTAACATAATTGCAAAAGGGTTTTCTAATGATCAATTAGTCTTTTAAAATGATAAACTTTGATTAGCTAACACAACATGCCACAGGGGTGATGGTTGCTGATAAATGGGCCTCTGTACGCCTATGTAGATATTCCATAAAAAAACATTTTCTTTAAAGCCGTTTCCAGCTACAATAGTCATATACAATATTAACAATGTATACACTGAATTTACTGATCAATTTGATGTTATTTTAATGGACAAAAAGTGTTTTTCTTTAAAAAACAAGGACATTTCTAAGTGACCCCAAACTTTTGAACGGTAGTGTATAATTGGTTATATAGTTATGTTTATGGTAGAGAACAATGTGTTTATTCAAATGGCTGTGCATCTACCAGGGTCAAGATATCGATAATTGGACCTTTGTTATCCCTAATCTATATCAATGACCGTGCTGCTGTGTCTTCTACTGTACTTCATTTTCTTTACAATAAGAAATATTGTAAAAACATTTTATTTATTTATAAAGAGCCAAAATCTCAATTGAATGAAATGGAAGTCACATCCACTAGATTCCTTGGAGTTGTAATTGATGAAAAGTTATCCTGGAAAGATCATATTCAATTTGTCTGCAGCAAAGTGATGAAATCTGTTGGTATCATCAGAAAGATTAGTGGTTTGGGTCATCAGGCTCGCTTCCTAACTCTATACTATAGTTTACATTTACCCATATCTCATTTACTGTAATATTGTCTGGGCCAGTACACATGCCTCCTACCTACACAAATTACTCAAGACTAGCTACCTCCTCTAATTACCTGGCTCCATCTGCACCTTTGTTTAAGAAACTCAATATTGTGTCTATTTACGACATTAATGTACGCCAGTTGTGCACTTTCATCTACAAATATTCATACCTCCCGAGACAGTTTACCTAAACCCGTCAATGGATTCTTCCAGGTAAATTCTGAAATCTCTCACATAGTCAATTATCTATCAGATATAGAGGTAACATACTCTGAAATGCTTATCTTCACATTGAGGGATTCTGTTTTGGCAATAACCTTAAGCGATAACTGGGGGTCTGCCTGATGAACCAAACTATTCAGTAATCCCCTCCATATAGCCTAACTCATACTAAAATGGTTTGCGTGATTACTGATCAATTAATTTATAATTAGTAGGTTTTGTTATCCGTTTTAACAAACGCTTTTGTACTCATGTATTGTATTTTGTTTTTTTGTGGTGTTGTTTTAATAGAAGCCCTTGGGCTTCCAACCACACCTCCACAGCATTTAAAAAATATATTTAACAAATCTGTATTGTTGTCCATCACTTGTTTTCTTTGGTACAAATAAATAAATACAAATTTAAAAAATATTAATTCACATATCAGAATGGAATCCTGCAGCTTTTTGAGCAGAGATGATAAAAGCTGTCACAGAAGTCACAGCGTTCTGCAGTCCACTAGGTGGTGCTGTCAACAGAACAATGGCCCAGCACCACTCTTTGAAGCTGTGCCCCTGTTGACCTGACAGATGGAAGGGAGGTGGGACGGTATGTTAGGAAGAGCAGCAAAGCGTCAGTCCTGTTGTCTTGTCAGGGAAGGGACTTTGTACCTGGGACCTTGGGACAAGGGAGAGGTGGAGTCCATGCTCTTGGAGATGGAGTGATTCCTGTTTGTGAGACACACACTGCTCTTAGAACGGGACACAATCAACACACACACACACACACACACACACACACACACACACACACACACACACACACCTCTTTGAATTCTGAGATTGACATGCGTCCACACAGGCTGTTCTTACTACAGACACGGAGAGCATAGGAAGCTGAAACCTTACCTTGGCATAGTGGCTGATTTCTCCCAAGGTCTTCGTCCAAGAGTGTCTAAAAAGCAGAGGCATATTTTAAATCCAAACTGTATAAAAGTCTAATATTAAGCAAATTTGTCTTCCAGATACAAGCAAAACAGACTGACACACAGACGGTTCTCACCACTTTGGCCTTGGGACTCTGAGTATTCCTGTAGGGAGAAAAGAAACAGTTAGACAAGCAAAACATGTGTTTTCTGACTACATGGACACCTTTCAAATCTGTATTCACAACATAGTTGGCCAATAAACTAACAAATACTTACATTATCTGCCATTTTAGCAGGTGGCTTAGCCCCACCGTCTGCCATTTTTTTCCTGAACAAGACAGACAGACATGAAAGGAGAGTAAGAGTTTGAGACAACACTTAAAGATTCACCAAGCTAGATCAGCGCCATAGAGGGGCATACACAGCGCTATAGACTGAGGCGTATGGATCTGTTCATTTATAGGAGTGCGCTCTTCAGTGCCACCTACCTCCGTGCCAAGATGGATGCCATCTCACCCATCAAGCCTCCTCCACCACCACCACCACCACCGATGGAGGCACTGGTGTGGCTTTGATCAGGCTTGGCAGCCGGTGCTGCAGCAGCAGTAGCACCACTATCCTCCTACAGAGGGCGGTAAGAAGACACAGGAGATGTTAGAGTATCAGTATCGACACAACACTTTAGCTCTTGCTAGCATTGCAAAACAGAGGCTCCGCATTCAAAATGAATGGCATTGAAGTCCAAATCAGAAATGAATGGTGGTTGCATAAATGTGGAGATAGATACAAAACTATCGTTAAGCTAATTCTAATCCTGATGCCACTTTCTCTCTCTCTCACCTTGGCCACTCTGCGGAGCTTGGCCCCGGCTAAGGCTGCCGCCAGGCCCCCTGCACCTCCCCCTAGACCCCCATCTCCTCCCGGGGAGGGCAGTGGTGGGGCGGGCGGGGGTCCTGATCCTGCGGCCGGGGGTCCTGGGGGAGGAGGTCCCGGGGGTGGAGGGGGCCCAGACGGAGGAGGGCCGGGGGGTGGAGGAGGGCCCGGAGGTGCTGGGGGAGCCAACGATGCAGCGGGCACTAAAAATAAATAAAAAGTTAAGACAGTCAGTGTACTACGTTCAGGGAATGGGTAAAACAAATAAAAGGTGTGTTCAAATAGGCTAATTGTATTGCCGTCAGTGTGACCTCTGACCTGCTGCAGCTTGTCTCTCTCTCTCCTGCCTCTCTCTCTCCTGACGCTCTGTCTCCTGCTGTTCCAGCCTCTGCTGCTCCAGCCTACAGGGATAAAACTCATGGGGATTAACATTAAGAGGCAAACAAACAAACAAACTAAACACACCCAAACAGTCAATAGATTAAGAGGCACAAATAATATAACAATGTATCTGGTGAAGGGATGAATGGGAAGGCACCACATCCTCCCTGAAAAGGAGGTCTCAAGCCAGAGGTGACCTGGCAGAGAAATTACATTTTGGTTTTCATCTTTCCACACTAATGACATGGCAAGTGTACCAGCAGTTATTTAATTAAAGCAACAACCATGTTCAAACAATCCTTGTGGGCACTGTCTAATTGTGACAAATGGCTCTGGAGCAGCGTTAGACTGAAGAGCATATCTGTTATTAACTTGTGCTGAATATGCAGCTATGCTGGGTTGGTGAAGGAGCTCCTGATTAGTCCAGCACTGAAATGAAAGTACACATTTGGCCAAGAAGCCCTAATCCGGTGTCAATCCAGGTCCCCTACCCCAGCACATCTGTCACCCACAGGACCTGCAGCTGCCACACACACACACACACTTTGAAAGCACTCTTGGTTGACTGAAGGCTGGTGTAGACTTTACTGTGAAACATTTGCTTACGAGCACTTCCCAATGATGCAGAGTTTAAAAATAAAAGTCACAAAAGGAATGAAATACACAAGAATGGAGCTACATACAGGGAGTACCAGTACCAAATAAAATGAGCAGAGCTACGAGGTACTTGAGGTAGATACTGTATGTACAAGCAGGGTAAAGTGACTAGGCATCAGGATATATAATAAGAGTAAAATAAAGAACAGAGTTGCAGCAGCAAATGAGTGTAAAAGTGTGCGTGCATGCTGTGTCGGTATGCGCGTGTGTGCACGTATGTAGTGTATGACAGCTGATATTCCGGTACTGTTTGCCGGACGGTGGCAGAGTGAACAGTCTATGGTTTGGGCCTTCCTCTGACACTGCCTGATAGAGGTCCTGGATGCCAGGGAGTTCGGCCCCAGTGATGTACTGGGCCGTACGCACTACCCTCTGTAATGCCTTGTGGTCAGAGGCCGAACAGTTGCCATACCAGGCAGTGATGCAACCCGTCAGGATGCTCTTGATGGTGCAGCTGTAAAACCTTTTGAGGATCTGAGGACCCATGCCCAATCTTTTTAGTCTCCTGCGGGGGAATAGGTTTTGTTGTGCCCTCTTCACGACTGTCTTGGTGTGCTTGTTAGTGATGTGGACGCCATGGAACTTGAAGCTCTCAACCTGCTCCACTACAGCCCTGTCGATGAGAATGGGGGCGTGCTCGGTCCTCCTTTTCCTATAGTCCACAATCATCTCCTTTGTCTTGATCATGTTGAGGGAGAGGTTGTTGTCCTTGCACCACACAGTCAGGCCTCTCATCGTTGTCTGTGATCAGGCCTACCACTTGTGCCATCTGCAAAATTCATGATGGCGTTGGAGTTGTGCCTGGCCGTGCAGTCATGAGTGAACAGGGAGTACAGGAGGGAACTGAGCACACATCCCTTAGGGGCCCCTGTGTTGAGGAGCAGCATGGTGGATGTGTTGTTACCTACCCTTACCACCTGGGGCGGCCCGTCATGAAGTTTAGGATCCAGTTGCAGGGGGAGGCGTTTAGTCCCAGGGTCCTTAGCTTAGTGATGAGATTTGAGGGCAATATGGTGTTGAACGCTGAGCTGTAGTCAATGAAAAGCATTCTCACATAGGTGTTCCTTTTGTCCAGGTGGGAAAGGGCAGTGTGGAGTGCAATAGAGATTGCATCATCTGTGGATCTGTTGGTGCAGTATGCAAATTGGAGTGGGTTTCCGGGATAATGGTGTTGATGTGAGCCATGACCAGCCTTTCAAAGCATTTCATGGCTACAGACGTGAATGCTACGGATTGGTAGTCATTTAAGCAGGTTACCTTAGTGTTCTTGGGCACAGGGACTATGGTGGTCTGCTTGAAATATGTTGGTATTTCAGACTCCGACAGGGAGAGGTTGAAAATGTCAGTGAAGACACTTTCCAGTTGGTCAGCGCATGCTCGGAGTACACGGTCTGGTAATCCGCCTGGCCCAGCGGCCTTGTGAATGTTGACCTGTTTAAAAAGGTCTTGCTCACATCGGCTACGGAGAGCGTGATCGATCACACAGTTGTCTGGAACAGCTCATTTCCAGCAATTGAACATTTCTGTTCAAAAAAAGATAAACACGATAAAAGTCACTATATAGCAAAGGAGTTGGAGCTCGTAAGATGGTACCGACTGTAAGGGGCGACATCTTGACAATCATATCTGTGACCATTACTACCACCATTTGATGGACAATCTCGCCAGCCTATCCCAGAGCCTCCCCAGTGTGTTATATATTGCCCATTAGACTAAATGAGATGAGGGGTAAAAGCTGGGCGTATCCTTGGCGAGTGTGGGGTCCACAGGGAGAGGAGTTGGTGGGAAAGGATAGATTTCGACGTCAAAGAGTTGACCTTCTTTTGCTTTCCAGACTCCGTCCTCAAGAGGCTGGCTGAGGGCTAAGCAGCGGAAGGCTAATGCCGACAAATCCTTTGAGTCAGTGTGCATGTGTGGTTATGTAAAACCAGATCAGTGGGACTCTGGTCATACGAAGATATTTTGTCATGATACTTGTATTGACCCTTAATTACAACTCAATCTGGAAGTAAAGGCGAGTGTACTGTACTCCCCCTCCCACCCCAGATATCCCACACTTGGTACCTCCGCTGCTGTTCCAGTTCCTCTGGGGAGGGTCCATTTGACACTGGGCGTGGGAGGGTAGCGTAACCTGGAGATCGAGAAGGGAGAGAGAGTATGACTTAGGAAGAAAGCTGTGAGATGCAAGTCATGCTCATGTTTCTACACATGCATCTCTCGCAATTCTTTCTCAGACAGTGCTGTGCCTTTAGGTAATTGCAAAGCATGTTGAGGCTGCATGTACGATCCATTCTAATAGTACCTGCGTCTGACAGGGAATTGAGCACTTCCAGTGCGTGGGCGATTCCGTTGGCGAAGAGGGCAGCATCCTCCTTACTGCCAAAGTTGAGGCCCCACACCTGCCGTGCGTCTCGCCACTGATGAAAGTTGGGCGTGGCCTCATTGTACTTCAGGCCTTTCACAATCGGACAGTTAATCACCACCTTAGAGAGAGAAGGGGGTCGGAGTCAAGACATGACACTCCCAACATTGGCATATCATGGATACCACTTCTTTATCAAAAAACAAGGTGGGGCTCCGTATAGTTGAAATGGAGATTTTAGACAAGAGAACAGTCTTTACTCATGTTGTATGGAAGGAACTACATTGGTTATGGCAATACTAGACCTTAATACTGACACTCAGTGATAAAAATCCATACCAGTATGTGGATCCATTAGATGATATATCACCCTGCTCTAAGTGTTCGTGTTTAGGGTGCATCTCAGTCTAATCTTCCCTAATTGAAAGCTTTTCCCATATTGCACTCAGCCTGTGCTTTCAGATCAAGGAGAGGAAGCCAGTTTGGACAAGAGAAATGTACCCTAGGTTTATATCCGTCCAGCAGGTGGCACCAGCCTGGTGATTCAATACAAGTCACGGTGCTCTGGGTTTGAGTGACTCAGTCTGAATGTGCTGATGCATCGTTTCTGTTTTACAACCCCTGAATTCCACAGAGCGGAGGAGCGAGCGCCTTAACTTCCCGCGCCAAAAGAGTCAGGGAGAGAGAGACGCAGACACAGAGAGAAGGGACAGAGATACTCAGAAAGAGAGAGAGCAAGAGAACAAAGGGGCGGGAGGGAGGGGAGAGACGCAAACAGAGGCGACAGTAATGAGAGATGGGGAAGGCATCCTTAAATTGTCACAGGAAGTGGTTGAGCTGGCCAACCACCTCTCAGGAAACATACGTCTAGGGGGAACACTCAGGCGACTGGATGTTTAATGAAAGGATGATATGGAGAGAGGGATGGGGTGGTGAGATACTGTATCTATTAATGAACATAAATGCAACGATTTTACTGAGTTACAGTTCATAAAAGGAAATCATTAAATTTAAATAAATTCATTTGGCCCTAATCTATTGATTTTACATGACTGGGCGGGGGGGGTGCAACCATGGGTGGGAATAGGCCCACCCATTGGGGAGCCAGGCCCAGCCAATCAATTTTTCCCTACAAAAGGGCTTAATTACAGACAGAAATACTCCTCAGTTTAATCAGCTGTCCGGATGGCTGACCTCAGATGATCCCTCAGGTTAAGAAGCCAGATGTGGAGGTCCTGGGCTGGCATGGTTACACATGGCCTGCGGTTGTGAGGGTGGTTGGATGTACTGCCAAATTCTCTAAAAAACATGACATTCTCTGGCAAGAACTCTTGTGGAAATTATTGCAGGCATCATGCCAATTGCACACTCCCTCAAAACTTTAGACTGTGGCATAGTCTAGTGTACCAAAACTGCACATTTTAGAGTGGCCTTTTATTGTCCCCAGCACAAGGTGCACCTGTGTAATGGTCATGCTGTTTAATCAGCTTCTTGATATGCCACACCTGTCAGGTGGATGGATAATCTTGGCAAATGAGAAATGCTCACTAGCAAGGATGTAAACAAATGTGTGCACAAAATAGGAGAGAAATAAGCTTTGTGGGTATGGATAATTTATGAGATCTTTTATTTCACCTCATGAAATCAACACTTCACATGTTGCGTTTATATTTCTGTTCAGTATATATAGTGGTGTTTGTCTAGTTTTATTGTTAAAGCTGTAACAGTAGAGGTGGTGTAAGTATTGATAGGCCCCATGTGCTCCATGCCACCCAGGCCTGTATTAGCCTAATGGCCCTTATGGGGGAACTATAGGAGACAGAACACAGCCTTTTGACCCAGCACAGAGAACCTGGTGTAGAGTCTGTGCTTGTGTTACTGAGGAAGTTAGTGGTGTTCGTGTGCCTGCGCATGGCCACAGGTGGAAAAAGGGCTGATTCACAGTTGTACAGCTGGCAGGGCTTGTTGGTACTGTTGATGTACAACATCACACAATCAGTGAAACATGCACGCACACACACAACCTGTTGATCTGTCTGCATCTTGCGTCCCACCACTCTGAAGGCGTTAGTAGAGGGGTTGTGGTAGATCTGGACCCTGCTGAAGTTCTGAGGCCCGGTTCCTGCCGGGAGCCACTTCTTATTCCCATCATCATAGATCATCACCGTGGCCCGAGCCTGGCAGATACTGGACTCACTAAGGGAGAGGAGACAGAAAGAGAGCTATTGTTAGAGGTCGACCGATTAATCAGCATGGCCGATTTCAAGTTTTCATAACAACCGGTAATCTGCCTTTATGGACACCGATTATATCCACGAGGAGACTGGGTGGCAGGCTGACCACATGTTACGCGAGTGCAGCATCAAAAGGACCTTGTGGCTGCAAGGAGCCAAGGAAAGTTGCTAGCTAGCATTAAACTTTTTTTCTTTTTTAAATCAATCTCACTACTTTGTTATATACCCTTTGTTGGCAATGACAGAGGTCAAACATTTTCTGTAAGTCTTCAAAGTTTTCACACACTGTTGCTGGTATTTTGGCCCATTCCTCCATGTAGATCTCCTCTAGAGCAGTGATGTTTTGGGGCTGTTGCTGGGCAACACAGACTTTCAACTCCCTAAAAAGATTTTCTATGGGGTTGAGATCTGGAGACTGGCTAGGCCACTCCAGGACCTTGAAATGCTTCTTACGAAGCCACTCCTTCAATGCCCGGGCGGTGTGTTTGGGATCATTGTCATGCTGAAAGACCCAGCCACATTTCATCTTCAATGCCCTTGCTGATTGAGTGAAAACCTCCTTCCATCTCATGATACATGGCCCCATTCATTATTTCCTTTACACGGATCAGTCGTCCTGGTCCCTTTGCAGAAAAACAGCCCCAAAGCATGATGTTTCCACCCCCATGCTTCTGGGTGGTCATGTATGTCTTCCATTTCCTAATAATTGCTCCCTCAGTTGATTTCTTCAAACCAAGCTGCTTACCTATTGCAGATTCAGTCTTCCCAGCCTGGTGCAGGTCTACAATTTTGTTTCTGGTGTCCATTGACAGCTCTTTGGTCTTGGCCATAGTGGAGTTTGGAGTGTGACTGAGGTTCTGGACAGGTGTCTTTTATATAGTGATAACAAGTTCAAACTGGTGCTTCTTGCGACTAGCAATCCCGTATCCGGGAGCGTAATCATAGCCTCAAGCGCATTACCATAACGCAACTTTTCCTATTCATGAAAATCGCAAATGAAATGAAATAAATATATTCAAACACAAGCTTAGCCTTTTGTTAACACTGTCATCTCAGATTTTCAAAATATGCATTACAGCCAACGCTAGACAAGCATTTGTGTAAGTTTATCATGGCATAATGCTATGCTAGACTCTGCTGGCAGCAGGCAACATTTTCACGAAAAATAAGACAAGCAACCAAATTAAATAATTTACCTTTGAAGAACTTCAGATGCTTTCACTCAGGAGATTCCCAGTTAGATAGCAAATGTTCCTTTTTTCCCCAAAAAAATATTTTTGTAGGCGAAAAAGCTCCTGTTTGTTCATCATGCATGGCTGAGAAATCGACCGAAAAATACTTAAACTATAACGCCAAACTTTTTTCAAAATTTTCTCCATAATATCGACAAACACGGCAAACGTTGTTTAGGATCCATCCTCAAGGTGTTTTTAACATATGTATTCGATAATATATCCATCTAGGCAATTGGTTTCTCATAAGAAACGATTGGAAAAATGGCTACCTCAGTATTTTACGCAAGATTTTCTCCGGGAGACACCATGTGACCACTCGCTATATATGGTCCCTTACAGCCATTCTCCAATAGAAATGCCTAAAAAGACGTCACAATGCTGTAGACACCTTGGGGAATGCGTGGAAAACGTAAGCTCATTCGTAGCTCATTCACAGCCATATAAGGAGTGATTGGCATGAGGCGGTTTCAAAAAATGCGGCACTTCCTGATTGGATTTTTATCTGGGTTTCGCCTGTAACATCAGTTCTGTGACACTCACAGACAATATCTTTGCAGTTTTGGAAACGTCAGAGTTTTCTTTCCAAAGCTGTCAATTATATGCATAGTCGAGCATCTTTTCGTGACAAAATATCTTGTTTAAAACGGGAACGTTTTTCATCCAAAAATTAAAATAGCGCCCTCTATATCCAAGAGGTTAATACAGGTAACGAGTGGAGGACAGAGGAGCCTCTTAAAGAAGTAGTTACAGGTCTGTGAGAGCCAGAAATCTTGCTTGTTTGTAGGTGACCAAATACTTATTTTCCACCATAATTTGCAAATAAATATATTAAAAATCCTACAATGTGATTTTCTTTCTCATTTTGTCTGTCATAGTTGAAGTGTACTTATGATGAAAATTACAGGCCTCATCTTTTTAAGTGGGAGAACTTGCACAATTGGTGGCTGACTAAATACTTTTTTGCCCCACTGTAACTACACATGGTAATGCAATTACTAGGTTAACTAGCTTGTTCTGCGTTGCATATAATCAATGCAGTGCCTGTTAAATTTACCATTGAATCACAGCCTACTTAACTTGATTTAACAAAAGCGCATTAGCGAAAAAAGCACAATCGTTGCAATAATGTACCTAACCATAATCAATATATATTTTTAAACCTGCATATGTAGTTAAATTAATGTTAGCAGCAATATTAACTAGGGAAATTGTGTCAATTCTCTTGTGTTCAGTGCAAGTGGAGTCAGGGAAAATGCAGCAGTTTGGGCTGCCTGCCTCGTTACAAACTGTTGAAAGGACATTTATTCCTAACAAAGACTGTAATTAATTTGCCAGATTTTTTACATAATTATGACATAACATTGAAGGTTGTGCAATGTAACAGTAATATTTAGACTTAGGGTTGCCACCCGTTCAATAAAATACGGAACGGTTCCGTATTTCACTGAAAGAATAAATGTTATGTTTTCGAAATGATAGTTTCCAGATTTGACCATATTAATGACCAAAGGCTTGTATTTCTGTGTGTTTATTATAATTACGTATAAGATTTGATAGAACAGTCTGACTGAGCAGTGGTAATTGTCATTAATTACAACAAAAAAATAAAATTGTTTTTTTTTTAATTGGCCGATCAAGCGGTACCGGCTTTTTTTGGTCCTCCAATGATCGGTATTGAAAAATCAGTTATTGTACAATGTAATTATTTAGTATTACTTATTATGCAAAAAAACACTTAATTAAGGGATGTGTTGGGGGAGGGGTAAATGGAGGAGGGAACCAGGGGCAAGTATGGTAGAGTACAGAGGAGTAGGAAGAGAAGGAGGGGAGAAGACAGGACAGGGAGCAGAGGGGGAGAAAGAATCAGAAACATTAGCCAGTTCACATGCTGCCATAAACAAGACAAGCTTGAGAGTTGAGCCAGTCCATCATCCAGTTGCTCTGGTCAAACTCACCCAGCCACTGTCACACTATGGCTGTCAATGGACCCACTGATGCAAGCCAGCACAATAAACTCTTAATGAAGGGAGGAGGCAACAGGTAATACACCATATTGAATGGTGTCTCTTCATCACAATCAACAGGCCATTTATACACCTGTGGGTGTATAGTCAAAGTGTAGGCCCTCTCTTGACGTGTATTATGACAATATATGCACTGATGCATTTACCAGACGTTAGTGTGTGTGAACGACAGTGTGGGAAGAGATAGAGGAAGAGTAGGCAAAACAGACCAGACAGAGACAGAGGGAGTAAAAGAGCAAGAACACAGTAGGGTCATTCCACCAATTTGGTGCCTTTTGAGACATGTAACTTGGTAAAAAAAAATACATATATTTACTTTTGATCAAATGTTAAAATGAGGTGAAATGTCAAAAAGCACATGTTCAATTTCATAAAAAAACCTGTTTTCCCATCTCAAGAAGTTAAATGAAAAAATGACTATAATAAGTGCCAAATTGAACGTAAGAGTTGACGATTTCATCTTAAAATCATCCATGAATCTCCTGGTGATGGGGAATGGAAACTTGTTTGCAACAGCGAGTGGCAATTGAATGCAAGCTTCATAAAAATGTTTCAAATTGTTAAAACATTTCTAGCCCCCTATGAGTAACAGGGTTGACGTGTTATAACTGACCCGCTGGGTTTTCCAACACAAAACAGCAGAAATTGGACAAAAAGAATAGAAGCAGCTCACCAGCTTTTACACAATGATTTGTTTGATTTACAATGTTTCTTTTGAAAATAATATTTTAAAAAGTAATAATTTCAGCGTATTAAAACAAGAGTTCAGTAAAAGTAACAGGGTTGACCTTAAAAACGAGGGACAGATGTAAATGAATCACTCAATCAGATTATGATTTATTTAATCTTCAGAAATTACTTTGTCAAGCAACAAAATAACTAGGGCTTTACAATGATTGTCAAAACTTGGTGTTAAGTGGGTTAAATGTTGGGGTTAAGTGGGTTAAAATCTTCCTAGAACTCACAGGCAGTAGGTAGCCTAGTGGTTAGAGCGTTGGACTAGTAACCGAAAGGTTGCTAGATCGAATCCCTGAGTTGACAAGGTAAAAATCTGTCGTTCTGCCCCTGAACAAGGCAGTTAACCCACTGTTGCTAGGCCATCATTGATAAGAATTAGTTCTTAACTGACTTCCCTAAATAAATAAAAGGTAAAATAAATAGAGGACACACAAAAGGGACATGTCAAAATTAAGAATTTTGGCACTTTAGCAAGTCTTAAATCATATTTAAAATCTTATTGATTTCGCCATGGGGTCTATGTTAAAATGCACTTCATTTAATAGAACAGGCTTTTAAAATTCAATATTGGTCCACAATTTCTACTTAAAATATCAAAAGGGACACAAAAAGGCACTCTTCATGGAAGGACCCATTAAATTGCAAATTTTATGACAAGAGGAGAGATGGTTTGATCCAAAACAAGATTGTTTGGTAACAACAATGGAGGCTGACAAAGACCGGAAGCTTGGCTGTGCTCCGGGTCTGAGAGGAGGATCTGGAACCTTCCACCTGCAAAACATCAACATCTCCTCCCACCCACCCACAGGGAGAGCCCCTACAAATAGCTGACTGCCATGCAGGCTCCTGGGGCAGCTTTGCATTAAGTCCCACAGACAGAAAAATAACACTGGAAATGCAACCTGTTCTTAGGGAAAATGTACCAGCTAATACAAACCGTGGCACTTTCACAGCACCTGGTATATAAGAGAAATTAAACAAAATGTAGACACTACTGGAAATACAAAACCGATCTATAGGAGAGGACTGCAGTGTTACGCAAGTAGGCTTATGTGCAGTGGCACTGACAGACCAGTGTCACTAACTAGAGCCAGGCATGGTGACATGGTGCTGGCAGGGTGACAATGACAGATGGTGAGGGCCTCCCAGATGCTCTGGCTCATGTCAAGGCTCACACACACAGGAGAAGTCAAAACTGGTTATTCAACCACTCCACAAATTTCTTGTTAACAAACTATAGTTTTGGCAAGTCAGTTAGGACAAGTCATTTTTCCAACAATTGTTTAGAGATTATTTCACTGTATCACAATTCCAGTGGGTCAGATGTTCACATACAAAGTTGACTGTGCCTTTAAACAGCTTGGAAAATTCCCGAAAATTATGTCATGGCTTTAAAAGCTTCTGATAAGCTAATTGACATAATTTGAGTCAATTGGAGGTGTACCTGTGGATGCATTTCAAGGCCTACCTTCACTCAGTGCCTCTTTGCTTGACATCATGGGAAAATCAAAAGAAATCAGCCAAGACCTCAGAAAAAGAAAATTGTAGACCTCCACAAGTCTGGTTCATCATTAGGAGCAATTTCCAAAACGCCTGAAGGTACCACGTTCATCTGTACAAACAATAGTACTCAAGTATAAACACCATGGGACCACGTAGCCGTCACACCGCTCAGGAAGGAAAAGTGTTCTGTCTCCTAGAGATTCATGTACTTTGGTGCAAAAAGTGCAAATCAATCCCAGAACAGCAGCAAAAGGACCCTGTGAAGATGCTGGAGTAAACAGGTACAAAAGTATCTATATCCACAGTAAAAATGAGTACTATATCGAATTAACCTGAAAGGCTGCTCAGCAAGGAAGAAGCCACTGCTCCAAAACCCCTATAAAAAAGCCAGCCTACAGTTTGCAACTGCACATGGGGACAAAGATCGTACTTTTTGGAGAAATGTCCTCTGGTCTGATGAAACAAAAATAGAACCGTTTGACCATAATGACCATCGTTATGTTTGGAGGAAAAAGGAGGCTTGCAAGCCAAAGAACACCATCCCAAATGTGAAGCACAGGGATGGCAGCATCATGTTGTGGGGGTGCTTTGCTGCAGGAGGGACTGGTGCACTTCACAAAATAGATATTGAGGAAGGAAAATTATGTGGATATATTCAAGCAACATCTCAAGACATCTTGGTCGCAAATGGGTCTCCCAAATGGACAATGACCCCAAGCATATTTCCAATGTTGTGGCATAATGGCTTAAGGACAACAAAGTCAAGGTATTGGAGTGGCCATGACAAAGCCCTGACCTCAATCTTATAGAAAATTTGTGGGCAGAACTGAAAAATTCTGTGCGATCAAGGAGTCCTAGAAACCTGACTCAGTTACACCAGCTGTCAGGAGGAATGGGCCAAAATTCACCCAACTTATTGTGGGAAGATTGTGGAAGGCTACACGAAACATTTGACCGAAGTTAAACAATCAATGCTACCAAATACGAATTGAGTGCATGTAAACTTCTGACCCACTAGGAATGTGAAGAAATAAAAGCTGAAATAATTCTCTACTATTATTCTGATATTTCACATTCTTAAAATAAAGTGGTGATCCTAACTGACCTAAAACAGGGAATTTTTGCTGGGATTAAATATCGGGAATTGTGAAAAACTGAGTTTAAATGTATTTGGATAAGGTGTATGTCAACTTCCGACTTCAACTGTAGATTTCTACTTTTGAAATCACATTACATCCTTGCCTTACCTTCCACAGTAGCCACTAAGCAAGCTACTTAATCCGAGCAATCGTTCTTCTAAAACATTACAATATTGAATAACGCAACAATCCACAAGCATGTGCAGACAATTGAAAGGGTTTATTTTCTCATCCCTACACATCAAATTAGCTGACAATACACATAAATCCTGCTAGCTAGTTTCAAGTTATTGTCACGTTCACTAGTACAGTGAAATGCCTTACTTGCTCTTTCACAACAATTTCGCCAGTTTACATTGCAGTATGTGTAGCCCACAGTATTTTGGCTTAAAGTCTAGTAAGTGTGATGAGAGGAAGACAGAGCGAAGGAGAGGGAACAGACCATCAGAGAGCATGCCTCATTTCTCTCCTTTTCCAGCTCTTCTCCCATTTCACCACTCTCCAGTCTGTGATACAATCTCCCACTTCCTGTGACACAGCTCTGTAGCCACAGCCCACTTCCTGCTCCCAGCAATGCCTAATAAGGGTTGACTCAGCCTGACTAGTGAACAATAGACACACGCTCACACAAACTCACCCATTCAGGTTTACCCAGTCATGTGCCCACTGTTGACCTAAATGTTTGTTAGGTAAGCATGTGCAGAAAGGAGGAAGTGCTAGAAAGAAAAATTAAATAAAGATGTCCCTGGCTGGGGACAACATGTGAGGAAAGAGATGTGGATCATGGTCAATAGACACAGAAGTACAAGCCAAACTTTTCCAGCAAGAATGCCAATATTCCATTTAAAAAGGTTTGCTCACATTTGTTTTTAGTGAATGCAACCCACCCAGGTATGGAGCAGTGAGGGCAGCTCCAAACTGGTACGGTACAGAGAAAAGGGACTGGGAAATGGATGCATTTTTAATTGGAGAGAAAGTGAGGAGTGAATTATTGATACATCTACAGACATTGAGACTCCCATGTTAAAGCAGGCCACACACACACAGTTCACAGGGTTGGCAGGCATGCTACATGGATGCACATGTTTTTCCACACGTTAACATCTGAATGAACCATGGGGGAAAAAAGTCCATAAACAACTTATTCCTGTGACAGTGTCCAAGCAGCACACATAACTAACTTTCAAGGACTGCATTAAGAGTCCAGACTAGCAATTAAGCTAAGCATTAACTAGCTGACCAGTTCATTTAATTAAGAGGTGTTGTACTGTGAGAGCCAATAGGTCACTGGCTGGCTGAGCATTAAAATAACTCAAACAAGGAATGGACAGTCTTAATCTGAGGAATTTTCACATACCCTTGAAAAATTAACTTTGTTGGACGTGGCTGCTGCACATGTCAAAATCATAACCAAGTGCTGCTGCAAAGGTTATGAAAATATCCTGTTTGTCAAGATGACAAATTAGCAACCTAACTGATAAACATTATGATAAAGTTTACAGTCTGAATACACAGACAGACAACACCTACCAACAAACCAAACTCAATGACAACGTTTCGTTGAATAAATAAACAAAATATAGAAACTCAGACATTTAGAGCCAGAATCGGAGCCTATAATTTCTCAGTCAGTGAGGGGTTAACAGGAAACTGCAGTGCACAGAGGCACACGCTCTGAGAAGTCTGTATAAGGCTTTGCTCGGAGCTTGTACTGACAAGTACAGCCAGGTCCAGTGTCTCTCCTGCTCGCTCTGTTTACCTGGCCCTCCCACCATGCTCTTCTCCACACTCCTCATTTTCTTCCCTCCCCCTCTCTGTCTCTACGTCTGTTCCCCATCGTCCCTCTTAATCCCCCAATCCTCATCTCTGCGTTCATACTTAGGCTACCAGTTAATCAGTCAACCATTATTTTTTATCTCAAGCCCTGTGCTAACTTGTTAGCAATTTGGACTTTCCCTCCACTGTTCCACTTTGGCAGAACATGTTGGATACTCATATGTTGAGTGCTTGCTATGTACTGTCAGTGTGCTATGATGTTGTGGGGTCAGTCATGACAGACAAACTGTCCAGTCTAGCACATCAAATCAACAGAAAGTCTAATGCGCTTTAATTTGCTCACAGATGGAGTCATGTACCAACCAAAAAGGGTGCTTGAACTCCAAAAACGTTTTATTATTCTAATTTGTATATCATGAGAAGATCAACATGACTAACGATAATGAAATAAGATGCATCACAGCTCAGTTTATTCAGATCTTAGGACTTCACGCCTAGTGGAAATGTGAACAAAAGTTATTCCACTCATATTACCTCTTCCCACTAAAAAATGTCTAGTTTAAAATGAGCTAAAACAAAAAGTAAAGCAATGCTAACTCCCTCTCTCAGCCTTGATAAAAGTAAAGACCCCAGTCCCAAGTCGTGGATGATGAAGATGCCGATCACACACATTCTTAAAGGCAGAGTAAAAATAACCTGGTCCTGTCTCTCCAGAATACAGCGCACAACCTGGGTATCTCTAGCACCACAAGGTGAGTACACACACAAACAACGTGGGCATAGGTGACCAACCATGTGTGACCTCTTATTCAGTTTACGTACAAAAACAATTGCATTAGTTTTGAAGTTTCCAGTATCATCTGACAGTATTGTCCTCAATGAAATTACCCTCCAGTCAAGTGCAGGGCTGTCACAGTGACAGACTCCGTGATATATTTTTCATGTAGTGTATGTGGACACCTGCTAATTGAACATTTCATTCTAAAATCATGGGCATTATTATAGAGTTGGTCCACACTCCCTTCGCTGCTATAACAGCCTCCACTCTTCTGGGAAGGCTTTCCACTAGATGTTGGAACATTGCTGCGGGGACTTGCTTCCTTTCAGCCACAAGAGCATTAGTGAGGTAGGAAACTGATGTTGGGCAATTAGGCCCGGCTCGCAGTCAGTGTTACAATTCATCCCAAAGTTGTTCGATGGGGTTGAGGTCAGGGCTCTGTGCAGGCCAGTCAAGTTCTTCCACACAGATCTCGACAAACCATTTCTGTATGGACCCCGCTTTGTGCCAAGGGCATTGTCATGCTGAAACAGGAAAGGACCTTCCCCAAACTGTTGCCACAAATTTGGAAGCACAGAATAGTCTAGAATGTCATTGTATGCTGTAGCATTAAGATCTCTCTTCATTGGAACTAAGGGGCCTAGCCCGAACCATAAGAAAACAGCCCCAGACCATTATTCCTCCTCTACCAAACGTTATATTTTTGCACTATGCGTTCTCCTGGCATCTGCCGAACCCAGATTTCCTGTCGGACTGACAGATGGTGAAGACTCATTCATCACTCCAGAGAACGCGTTTCCTCTGCTCCAGAGTCCAATGGAGGCGAACTTTACATCACTCCAGCCAACGCTTGGCATTGCGCATGGTGATCTTAGGCTTGTGTGCAGTTGCTCGGCCATGGAAACCCATTTCATGAAGCTACCGACCAGAAGTTCTTGTGCTGACGTTGCTTCCAGAGGCAGTTTGGAACTCTGTAGTGACAGACGATTTTTATGTGGTACGCACTTCAGCACTTCCATTCTGTGAACTTGTGTAGCCTAACACTTTGTGGTTGAGCCGTTGTTGCGCCTAGACGTTTCCACTTCTCAATAACAGCATTTACAATTGACCAGAGCAGCTCTAGCAGGGCAGAAATTTGACCAACTGACTTGTTGGAAAGGTGGCATCCTATGACGGTGCCACATTGAAAGTCACTAAGCTTTTCAGTACGGGCCATTCTACTGACAATGTTCCCTATGGAGATTGCATGGCTGTGTGCTCGATTTTATACACCCGTCAGCAACGGGTGTGGATGAAATAGCTGAATCCACTCATTTGAAGGGGTGTCCATATACTTTTGTAGTGTACCTCTAGCCCAATTGACACTAATACAGTGGGACACAGGCAGTAACAGGACTGAATAACAAGTAGTGTTAAAATCGGTCAAACACAAAAACACATAGGCTGTACACTGAATAGGATGATAAATGGACAGAATACCTCAGATCCTTGAAGAACAGGTAGTTTTTGTAAGAGGCAAACCGTATGGACTGACTGGCTGACTACTGAAGCCTCAAACTAAAGATTGAGGAGGACCAGGAACCTTGTTGTAATCCTTTGCCTACTGCTGTTAACTTTCCTTCTCTCCATCTCCCTTCCTCGTGCCTGCTCCTCCTCACACAGGTCCTAGCATGCCGCTACATGCAGACTAGGGCTTTTAGTCTCTCCCCTGTGAGGCACACAGCACCAGGCGCCTGAGTGGCACAGCAGTCTAAGGCACTGCATCTCAGCGTCACTACAGACCCTGGTTCGAGTCCAGGCTGTATCACAACCGGCAGTGACTGGGAGTCCCATAGGGCGGCGCACAATTGCCCCAGCATCGTCCAGGTTAGGGTTTGGCCGCTGTAGACAGTCATTGTAAATAAGAATTTGATCTTAACTGACTTGCCTAGTTAAATAAACACAGCACCAGGCTCGCTCTCTCCCTCTCTAAGGTGTTGGATTCTCTGTCTCTTGTTATGTTCTGCCTCTCAAACTCTTTCCTGCGCCAACTCTCACTTTTTCCTCTTTCTTTCTCGGTCAGGTCCAAACCACTCAGCATTCTTTGTGTGCTGACTCATCGGTGCCGGAGTTTCTCTGGAATCGTCTCTCCAATGTTGTGGAAACGTTCCTTGGCTGTCTGGGCCAGGCCTCTGACCACTTGAAAGAGGCCGAGGAGCAAAAGCAGCATTCCAGCTCCTGAAGCGCTCTGGGGGTGCCATGACTGGCACTCACTATGCCCTTATTTGGACCACCGAATCATCTCTTCGTTCACTTAATTCCTTTTACAGGGCCAAGCGTATCCTCCCTGAGAGGCTGAGGAGGAGGCATAGCCCCTTGGAGAAGATCCCCCCCCCCCCTCCCCATTAGGGGGTGGGGACATGATGAGAGTATCTCCCCACTCTTTCAGTTGTCCAGACATATAGCTCTGTCCCCATCTCTAGAGAATATGTTATGGGTATGAAGCTGTGTGCACAGAGCATAAAAGAGCAAGGGAGGAACTAAATTGAGTTGATACCCCACCTTTATGGAGGTCTGCGAGTGCTGCATGCCTGTGGCTTGACACTTAGCATTCCCTATATAGATGCTGAGTAGTAGAATTTTCTTTATCGGCTTCAAAAGGGTCAACGCTGGTCAAGACTCAGGAAGTACATTTTTTTTTGCTGAAGTACACAATCAAATCATGGATCTATGAAATGTTGCTGTCTTACTCTTTGATAGTATGCACACACTATCTTATAAAGTGTCTTCTAAATGGTTCAACTTGCCTCGTGGTCACTAAGGTTAATTGCATGAACATGCATGTTAGTTGAGAATGATGCAATGGAATGAGGATCAGTAAATCTACCTTTTAAAAGAGGTGGTACTTTACAGCTATATGCCATGGTGGACATTCAGTAGAGATGATTCACAAATTCACTACCCATTGAAAATGTATCCAAATGACTAAACCTAGAATTATTCAACACAGATCTGACAGAGAGACCCAACTGGGAGATGTGAAGAAGCAACCAGTCCAGCGATAGCACAAAAGCTGATAGTTTCTGTAAACATTAGTCGCTTCGCTAATTATTCACAAAAAATGTCACCCATGCAGGAAATAGTTTGATGTCAAATCTAAAAAAATAAACTCCCCATTTAACCAATAGTGGCATCGCTTGAGCCTCTATTTTAATCTTCCAAACAAAATATAGCTTGTATCCAGTTAATGCATTGTCTTAGCATCCTCGTGTGTGGCAGAAGGGAAAGTCAGTATTTGTGACAGAGTTTTTGGCGATGGCTGACGCTATAAAGCTGTTTTCCACAGATCTCCCTTTCCATTTTTACCTAGGGAGGAAGAGCGAGTTATGAATGGAGAGCGACAAAGAGAACAAGAGGGAGAAATTGCAGCCATTGCTGACTGTGCATTAAAACTTTACAGTATAGCTTCCGCAACAAGCTTTAGCGTCACCAGGTCAGACCTAGCCCATCCCATAGCAGCTAATTAGACCCAGCAATAGCCACATCAGACAAGCCAGGATGCCCCAGAGCAAAGTGCTATCCCGACACGCACTGCGAAATGTTGAGTTTGCGCAACTTCATAGGAAGAATTGAGAGGTGAGCCTAATTATGAGACATGCATTTCATTCACCGTCAGTATACCGTACTATAGGAGGGTGTAGAGGATTCTTTGGTCAGTGACCAAAGCCAAACTGTTGCTTCCTGTTTACCATGCCCTAGCCACCATTCTGCACCTGCCTAGACGTGTGAGTGACAGCGCTAAACAAGGGGTGGATATTATAATCTAGATGCTTAGTAATAGAAGAAAACCCACAACCAAGGAAACTGTCTGTCCCTATTGTGACAATATAGGCTTATTTTTGTACATTGTGCACTGCATCTAATCGCTTTAAATGGGAGAGCTTGTGATGAAGCATGTCACAGATTGCTTGGCCACAGTGTCATTCAGTGTTAATGATGACGCACAAAGTATTTTCAGTGAATACTACCACACGCAACCACATAAGTTCAATTGATTTCCACACAAGTCCAATTGATTTTCGTACAGGGAACCCATCTGAATCTACTTTGATGAACAAAGGAATTAAGGAAATAGTCTACTTATGGAGACATGAACAAATAAATCATACCAACAATTGGTGATGACAAATACACAATGATTATGTGCCATAAAATGACTGTTACATGACCGTGTCATCAAAGAGAAAGTTAGAAAAACAACATCAGCCATAATAAGTTCTGACTTCTCAGCTAGGGGTTAAAAGTTCACTTATGATGGTAAAGGGGGAGGGGAGGAGAGGGTAGCAAGTGAAATACACTCCCTGTGAATCTACACAAGCCAGTCTGGCCTTCATAGCCCATTTCAATAGACAGGCAGGCAGACAGAATGACGTGAGAGAAATAAAAGGAGACTGTAGGCGAGTCAGAGTGTGTGTTCCTGCTTTTAAGTAGATCAATACTATACGTGCTCAGCATGGAGAGAGTGAAAGGGGAATAATTTTAAACTCGTGAGAGAAGCCTTTTATCACCCCAAACACACGTCGGCAGGTAGCCGTCCTGTGTGTTTGGGGCGATTTGAATTTAAGAGCGTTGAGCCAGTAATTGAAAGGTTGCTGGTTTGAATCTCAGAGCAGACTAGGGGAAACATCTGTTGATGGGCCCTTGAGCAAGGCATGTAACCCTGTAAGTCGCTCTGTATAGGGTTGCAAAGGGTTGGAAAACTTTCCAGGAAATTTCTGGGAAATTTTCCATGGCAAGTTAAGTCCGGGAATTTGGGGAATTTTGCTTTAATTCATCAAAGAAACCTTTTTTTGCGGGATACACAAGGCAATTCTAGGTCTTGTGGCATATTTTGGTTAAACTATCCCCAATTCAATGGAATTGCAACCCTCTGCATGCACAGTGCATTCTTCCATCACATGCACAGCTGATTCTCAAGATCTTGCACACTAATGAGATTCTATTGAGCCCACACTACTACACTGTCTGAGCCTAGGACTACATACTTTCTGGTAAGTTTTGATTGCAATACTGAGTGGGGTGAATACATTTTATATGACATACATGATTTTTTGTTGACTAGTAAATAGTAGCCTACAGCAAAGTGGGTTTAAATAATGTCTAACTTGTTAACAATTCCTGATACTTAGTTTTTGCTACCATGTGGTTTTAGTTAGCTTGAGCCTGTTAACTGAGTGTTAATTCACTTGTTTCCATACATGTTTCATTTTAAAACATTTATCTTACAAAAGAAGTTGTTTAATCTAACTGTACATGGAATTGTATGTTTTTTATTTAATCATCTTTACAGGAAAATGCCACGGGCACTATCTGATGTGTGGAGACATTTCACTACAGCTAATGTAGAAGGAAAAGATGTGTACATTTGCAAATATTGTGACAAATCATATGTGAAGAATGCAAAGATGCAGAATCATCTGGCCAAGTGCATAAAGTTCCCCCAGTGCTCACAACAAACAAACACTGACAAAAGTCCCTCTACTTCTATTCGAGGTGAAAATGATGAACCAAACACCTTATCGATAGCAACAGCTCATGGTCCTCCTGGAATCAGAAGTTTTTTCACTCAATGGAGGAACGTAGTCAGAGATATGCTGATGAATGTCTTGCTCGAGCTGTGTATGCAACTGGTTCACCTCTGATGCTCACAGGCAATGTGTATTGGAAGAGAATTCTAAATGTGCTCCGCCCAGCATACACCCCTCCAAATAGAAATGCATTATCTACTAATTTGCTGGATGCAGAGTTCAGAGTTCAAGTGAAGGTCAAGCAAATCATAGAGAAAGCAGACTGTATTGCAATCTTCTCTGATTGGTGGTCGAATGTTCGTGGGCAATGAATAATTAATTGCATCATCTCCACCTCTCAACCAGTATTCTACAAGAGCACAGACACAAGGGACAACAGACACACTGGTCTCTACTTTGCAGATGAGCTGAAGGCAGTCATCAATGACCTTGGACCACAGAATGTATTTGCACTGGTGACAGAAAATACTGCGAACATGAAGACTGCTTGGTCTAAAGTGGAGGAGTCCTACCCTCACATCACACCCATTGGCTGTGCTGCTCATGCATTGAATATGCTCCTCCTCATGGCACTGAAAACAATGGATACACTACATGAGAGCCAAAGAAATGGTTAGGTATGTGAAGGGTCATCAAGTTATAGCAGCCATATACCTCACCAAGCAAAGTGAGAAGAATAAGAGCACCACATTGAAGCTGCCCAGCGACACCGGTTGGGGTGGTGTTGTCATGTTTGACAGTCCCCTAGAGGGGAAGGCGTCTCTTGAAGAAATGGACATATCACAGTCTGCTGATATGGACAGCCCCATCAAGAGGATCCTCCTGGATGATGTATTTTGGGAGAGAGTGGTAAAGCAGCCCGAAACCTATAGCAGTAGCCTTTGCACGGATTGAGAGAGACAATGCCATCCTGTCTGATGTTCAGACTTGCAGATGTAAGAGAAGAAATCCATACTGTCCTGCCCACTTCACTGTTGCTCCAAGCAAAGGAAACTGCAGTTCTGAAAAACATCATAAAACGTGAAGACTTCTGCCTGAAGCCCTTACACGCCACAGCGTACATGTTGGGCCCCAAGTAATGCTAGCAAGAGCATCCTGTCTGGTGCAGATATCAACCAGCCCTATGGTATCATCACTACCGTGTCTCGCCACCTTGACCTGGATGAGGGCAAGGTTCTTGGCAGTCTGGTGAAGTATCTTCCAAGCAAGGGCTTTGGGATGGAGATGCAATATGGCAGTCTGGCCAACATATCTCATCAGCCACCTGGTGGTAGGGACTTTGTGGATCTGAGGCTCTTTCCCCTGTTGCCTCAGAGCGCAACTGGTCCTTGTTTGGGAACACACACACGTTGAAAAATTGGTGGCCATCTGGGCAAATTTGCAGCTTTTTGATCCTGACAATGAGCCATCCTCAACAAGTTTGGAAAGGGACAGTGAAGATGAGGCCTCAGAGTCTCTGATGTTCAAGAGGTGGACATTGAGGAGGTCCAGGGAGAAGACATGGAAGCCTGAGAGGAAGACAATACCCATATATTCCCATTAATTCCCACAGAAAGTTTCCACCTCTGAATATTCTCCAAAATGTTTAAAAAATATATATACATTTTAACTGTGCTCAACATGGTAAGAGTGAAAGGAGAACATTTGTAACTGATGAGAGCAGCCTTTTATCACCCCAAACACAGTTCCTTGCTAGACACTATATATCCTGATGCCTAGTCGCTTTACCCCTGCCTACATGTACATATCTACCTAAATTACCATGTATCCCTACACATTGATACTGTAATGGTACTACTTGTATATATCGTCATTCTTGTGTTTTCTATTCTTATTATTTAACTCTGCATCATTGGAAAAGAGCTTGTAAGTAACCGGGTTGGGCTCAATTCAAATTGAAAGCTGTCAATTCAGGAAGTGGCATAAATTTAAAATTCAGAAAATTTATACAAAAAAATGTTTGAAATAAAATAGCTTCTGCTTATGGCACATGTGACATAACCAAATAAAATGTTTTGACAGCGTGCATGGAGCAACTTCTTAGATCGAATGTTTCACACCCACCTTACACCTGAAGGGTGTGTGTGTGTGTGTGTGTGTGTGTGTGGGGGGGGTCACAGCAGGCGTCGCTTTGATAACAACAATGAATCCTCCAGCTGCCATTAACGAAGACTGATGCATTTCCTGTGTGACAGTGTAGTCTGAGATAGAGAAACATGGAGGAAACTGTCTCAGCTGATTATGGTTATAGGGAGGATGTATGCACTGCCAGGGTGGACAGAGAATATGGTTCTCTTTGTGTAATAAAACCTCCTTGGATGTATTGACTGAGATTGCTATTTATTCAATTTGGGTAACCTCAGGATCTAGGCCTACCTGTATTGGGAGAAACCATGGAACATTTAACCAGCTGGCTACACTTGTCTCAACATTCACACATATTAAACTATGCTGAGGACAATGAACTTGATTACATGACAGACAACATTACATTCCTCACCCATTATGTAAGCAAGGTAAATGACATGACCTCAGATTGGGCCAGAGCCCATTCATTCATTAGGCCTAGAAATTAGTGTTGGCTTTAACAAAGTAAACCAAAGTGACCAGCAACAGGTTAAAAACAATACAAGGCCTTACTTACCCAACTTGGTTTTGCAAAAGAAGCGAGAGATTCAAGATTGGTTAAGGATAAATAACTTGTTGCACAGGTTATAGAATCACAACAAATATACATTGTGGATTGAGTCCCAGATAGATTATAGAATACAAATGTATATAGGCCCAGGTGATATGCGAGGGGCCATTGTGTTTGAGTCAGGGAAAAAAATAACATTCCAGAAAAGGCCTAACTAGTCTTGGCTTCAAATCGTGTAATTGCCAACTTCACAGGCTGCAACAGGATGTGGAATTCGTAGACTGGCTTGTTCCATGCTCGGCGCAATTTGGTTGTGTGTACAGGCCTGGTGGGCCAACTACGGGGGAAATAGGGTCCTTGAATGGATACGTGGAACTATGGCAGGCCAGCTAACCAGACAACTCCACGTCTAGCATACACAACAGCGTGCTCTACCACAGGGCACCATTACAGATAGCAGTTCCATTTACCACCAAAATGTCCGAAATAGGACACAATAAATATTGATTCCATGATACATGTAAATCACCATGGGACACAAATTGTAATTCAAGTAAAGTACAAATTACCCGGTCTAATGCTCTCTAGGCTTAGGCCTATTGTACTGGAATTAGGCCACTTGACAATATGTTAAACTATGACAGAGCAACAGGCTACTACCGTATGACAAGGGGACAGACACCGCTCGAGCTGGCATTTCTCTTTTTCTTCTCTCACTCATGGGCTACAAAGTGATACGTTGTATAAGGTGCTCTGCATTGAAACAAGTTGATTTAGTCTGGCGGTCACTTTGATGATGACATGTTTAGGCTATCTCGAGTCAAAACTAGACTACCAAAACAGTTCGAGATCTATCGAAGTTACAATATGATAAATCATATGACTTTAAAAAAAACTTGCACCAGGCATGCTCGATCACTACAAGCGCACAAAATCGATATGTTGTATTGTAGTCACAAAACAAAATGAACAGACCGATCAGATTTGAATCGCTTTACCTCATTGTTAGAGAGTGGAGATCCTCTCCGATGCAGCTTTTTCGGCCTCAGATCTAAGCCCGGGGTTCAAAAACAAAAAAATAAAATAAAAACGACGATATCGGCAAGATACACATCTATATACACGTAAAGGGATAGCCTTCGATCCACAAGCAGGATAAAGAGAAGCACACCTCGATGATTTCCTGGTTTCAGGGAGAGAGGAGTTGAAAAACTGGATACAGTAGCGGAGCGCGCTTGCCAACTCCAATCAGGATCCAAGACTCATCTCTCCTTTCTAAACAGACTACCATACACGAGCGAACACTGTCAGGACAAACTAAAGGCTCTTTCTCAATTTTGTCAACGTGGGAACGTTGATCGATAATGCTGTGAATCTTCTCCAGACCTTCTCGGTCTGTGTAATTTAATTGGTGTTTAAACTCAACCCGCCTCCAGCTTTTAATTCGAAGTAGGCTTTCTTTCCATGTTCACCCGCCCCTTCTCTATGTAGTTAGAAAAAAAACGTATTGCAATACGGGATCCTTAGGACGTCCCTACCCCCCATTGAAGTGTACGTTTTAAGTGGGTTAAGGTTTGGGTTTTGGCTAGGGATGTCCATGTCCCAAGGATCCCGGATAGCACTAACCTTGGGAAACATCCACACCACTCTGCCTTTCCCTAGTGGTTGAAAGGCATAACTCCAATTCGGGTGTTCAAGGCAGTTGTTGGAAAGTTGAGAACATACTGTACTTTGAATTTAAGCAACATAGGCCTGTTGCACTAAACAAGACTGCCCTATCTATAGTCAACGTTGTGCACATAACGTTAATAATGGTGAGACAAGTAAGTTCAAGAAACTAGCTGTAGACTCAATGTAGGCTAAAACAAATAATTATATTGCCACATACACCAGATAGTAGTACAGTGCACCTGGAGCAAATTAGGGTTAAGTGCCCTGCTCAAGGGCACATTGACAGATTTTTCACCCTCCTGGCTCAGGTGTTCAAACTAGCAACCTTTTGTTTACTGGCCAAACGTTCTAACCGCTAGGCTACCTGCCACCACTATAGGCCTACTAACTTCATACATAATGAAGGAGGAAGATAATGGGAAAGACTATTTAAGCAATAAGGCCCAAGGAGGTGTGGTATATGGCCAATTATACCACGGCTAAGGACTGTTCATTGGCAGGATGCAAGTGAATTATAAACTGGTGGTGGTATATGGTATATGGCCCGTGGTATATGGTCTGATATATCACAGCTGTCAGCCAATCAGCATTCAGGGCTCAACCCACCCCACCCGGGTTGAGCCCTGAATGCTGATTGGCTGACAGCTGTGATATATCAGACCATATACCACGGGTATGACAAAACATTTATTTTTACTGCTCTAATTATGTTGGTAACCAGTGTATAATAGAAATAAGGCACCTCAGGTTTGTGATATATGGCAATATACCACGGTTAATGGCTGTGTTCAGGCACATAAGAACAGCCCTTAGCCGTGGTATATTGAACATATACCACACCCCCTTGGGCCGTATTGCTTAATTAAACAGTGTTGTCACCGCCATGAAATATTGCACTCCATTTTCTCCGTATGGGGGAGAGGGAACTGGAGCAGAAAAGGGAGGAATGCATTACGTCTCAATGGCTTGTGTAAACATCTGAAGCACTGATAGGCCTTAATACACACACACACACACACACACACACACACACACACACACACACAACAGCTGACCATTCTACAATCTACTGAGCAACTGACAGCCTGTCACACAATTTTAACACCCTCCATTCAATCTGCTTTCTGCTGGCCACTACAGAAACTGCACCCAAAAATAGAGTACACATTTTCAAGCTCATGTTAATTATATAATCAGATTTTCCTCAGAAAAGCATGTCATTTTGTGGAAGACTGGGGAGAAAATGAAAATGTATTTGTGTGTCAAAGACAGTCCCTCTACTCCCAGAAAGTGGTTCACCCAGAAGAAGACCGTGCTGTAATGTTAGGATTCTCCCCTCCTGTCCTCTGTACCATGTTTCCACAGTGTGACGTCAGCTCTCTCCATAGTTGGCACAGTTTCACATGGGGCCTGATGGACTTGGACACCAATGATTAGATAATATGAGAGTTAGATTAAGGTAGAGACCAAGGTTATGTTAGAGCGGCTGGAGAGTGATAAATAAAAGGAAAACTCGGGTACATTGTGTGTGTGTGTGTGTGTGTGTGTGTGTGTGTGTGTGTGTGTGTGTGTGTGTGTGTGTGTGTGTGTGTGTGTGTGTGTGTGTGTGTGTGTGTGTGTGTGTGTGCCCTCGTGTCAGTGAGTCTAGGACTGTAGCAAAAATGAGAGAAGAGATTGAAAATTAGTCTGGGGAAAAACTGGAATGGTGGTAGAGGCAGGGGGCTTGAGTACTAATCATTTTAATAGGGATTAATATGGGTCATGGATTATTTCACTGCGCATAATAGATAATAGAACCATATGCAAGAGTTATTTTGACCACAGATTATTTTTCAGGAAATTTCAGAAACAGGTGAGACAAGGTAATGATCTTCTCACCTAACACAATGTCCAAAAGATTGTTTGTTAATACAGCCTAGATTCATAAGAAGATTTTAATTATAATAACATGCCATTCAGTTAAAAGTAGTGTGTGTGGACAGGAGAGGGGTAGAGACACTATGTTTTAATTTTAACCTTTATTTTACCAGGCAAGTCAGTTAAGAACACATTCTTATTTTCAATGACGGCCTGGGAACAGTGGGTTAACTGCCTGTTCAGGGGCAGAACGACAGATTTGTACCTTGTCAGCTCGGGGGTTTGAACTCGCAACCTTCCGGTTACTAGTCCAACGCTCTAACAACTAGGCTACCCTGTCGCCCCGTGTTTGAGATCTGGGCTGGTCGCCAGGCAGAGGGAAGCTAAAGAAATTTAGCCCAAATGAGTTGACCCGGACTAAGTCTATGACCTCTACTAGGGGAATTGGGGAGGGGAGGATCACCTCAAATATGTAAGTCACTGCAGTGGAAGAAGATAGGTCTACCTTAAGGAAGATACACAGCTGAAACTCTTCATTTTGTCTTCATGGGGACAATGCTTTATCAAACCTTAGAGGTTTATCCCTCTATAACTTTTTGTTCGTCTGTAAACTGGTGGGACACGCACATTGAGTGTTGCTCCGCATTCTGCACTCATGTAGCCTGCAGTAGTTAAAAAATTTAAGCAAGCCCTCTACTGGGCGGCCAAACAACATACAATACTAATATGCACCGCTAGATGGCAGAAGATACTAAAGGTTTTAATTAAGAGGAGAATGGTTTTATGGGTTGACATTGATGAAGTTTAGACCTACTATTTTGTTAGAGAAAAAAACAACATTCCAGTCAGGTTGTATACAGAAAATACATTTGTCTCTATGTAGTCTATAATTGCACCTTTATCTGATTGATAACAAGAAAAAGAACAACACATAATAGCAGAGCAACATAGCTGGCCTGGCCATGTAGCAGTACACATTGTCTCCACATTTTCCTTTAGTCTGCCAGTAACATATGGGATGTCTATGTATTAATACTTCTATATTTAGGCCTAATTAAATTAATTTAAAAAATCATTAAATAATGTTGGCCTTGATGTGTGGGGTAGCAGCACTTTTTCACTGGGATGAGGTGACCTCAAGTGTGTGTCACAGGAGGTTAGTGGCACCTTAATTGGGGAGGACTGTAATGGCTGGAGCGGCATAAGTGGCATGTATCAAATATTCCATTCGCTCCGTTCCAGCCATTATTATGAGTCGTCCTCCCCTCAGCAGTCTCCACTGCTGTGTTATAGAGTTGCTACTTTATCACTCTTTCTCCACCTGCCTCGCTGCACTGACACCCCGACCATGGATCTGCTTGGAAACAAACTGTGGCAGCTCGGGTTACCGAGCACGATCGATGTCGAGTGTGTGCTTCATGCCGGGCGAGGGTGTTGCGTTGCGCGGAGTATCGACACATGCACGAATGCTATCATAATCACACTTCCCCTCTTACGCGCCTTCTGCCCCAGCTGCCTACTGAATAACACATCCCCCTTCCTGCTGAAGATCCACACCCCAAAATCTGGAGGGAACTGGACTCAAGAAGTCTCACGTAAAGAGACATGGCACCCTTTTCTAGAACTCAATAGGAATGAATGAATAGGTGTGCATGTTTGTATCTAAACAGAACACTCAAGAGACTGAATGTACTGTATTATTGGTGATAACATGAACTACTGCAGTAATATACTGTATTATTGGTGATAACATGAACTACTGCAGTAAGAGAACAAAAAATGATAAATGGGAATGTTTCTCCCATTTCTAATCAGATACATAATGAGTTGGTTTACACATATCCCAATCCCAGAAGGCTTCACCCGAGGGCTGTAAATCAGGCAGAGCACCCCCCCCCACACACACACACACACAAAGTGATACCACAGGTATAGGGACCCTTAGGGTGAGCAGATAACAGGGAAAGCGGGTGTGGGACATGAAGAGGATGTATTTGTTATGAGGATATGTTCCTTCGTATGGGGGAGACCTGGAGGACAGGCCCAGGCTTTGAAGGGCTAGGTGGGCCAATAAAGATCATGGGAAAACTCTCAAAAGCAGAAAGCATATGATGCAGAACAACAATCACGAATAGGAATGGAGTAGCTGTGGGAATAGAGAAGCACAATAGTTATAGTCAGCTATAAGAGGACTCGCCCCAATGGGAAATATGGAATAGGGATCAACACTTAAGACTGAGTGAGATTTAGGCTAAATTGCATACAGGGAACTGTGAGATCTTGCTTCTGACAGCTCTGCAAACATGCTAAAATTCCAATGCACATTCAATTAAACTTAAATGAAAATGGCATCAACTTCACAACATTCAAGATGGGAAACTTGTTATTTTGGAGAAAAGGAAGTGTTTGCCAAAATTCCTCAACAATGTTAATTTATCATGTCCCTCCTCCTCTGGGACTCTAAAGGTTAGAGGATGCCAATCATGAAGACATAATTGGATTTATGTAAAACTAACTGTCCTATTATTTATGCCCAGCAGGGAATACTCTGACCTTTGACCAAACCTAAAGAGACATGCAGTCTGTTAATTCAGACGTGTGATTTAATGAAAATGATTGTGTTCTTGCATATATGCCACTTAATGGAAATAACCTTGGCACACAAGCCAACCACACTGGTTTAAGTGCCAACTGTTTGAGAAGAAATAGATGCTATTGCGACAATTAGCTAACAAAGTGGTCAGGAGAGGGTGAGCCACAGCGAGGGACAAGATGATATGGAGAACAGAGCGGGGTGTGAAGTGACAGTCATCACATCTGGTCTCATCTATAATGCACGGGTCTTTAAAACGGCAGTTTGTCACATATTGAGCGCTGCCGTCTGAAATCAACACTGACACCCAAGCTTCTGCCAGAGGAAACAGGCTAGAGGATGGAGAGAAGGAATGAGAAAGAGGAGTCAAGAGTCAGAGTGCTGTTCATCCTAACATATCCCTTGCTTTCGAGCCTGAAATGATTTTGAGATAGCCATATGTATTCTCTACTGTATGTTCTAAGAGTGTGTAAACATACAACACTTTGAATACCATACTTCTCATCTTTTATTATTAAAATGAAAAACTAAAAGAGCACCCTAAACAAAATAGAATCCCAAGAACGATCCTAATCAGCAATCCAAAGAGTGAAGTTATCATTTTCTCACACTAAATTCTAAACACACAGCTCAGATTCCTCTCTGACTCAAAACAAAACATAATTTTCACATAATGACAGTCAACCCACTGCCTGCCATCATCTATTTGACAAAGACAGGTGAAGTGGGCAAATTAACAGTCTATTTTCCTGTGATGAGGGGGTTTCTCAGCACCACAATTACAGAGTCTCCTCTCAGGAACATCTTAGAGATGTAACGGTCCTTGTTTACTGGTTTGGACTTCTTCTTGCCCTTGCCACTCTTGGGAACTTCTGTCCACATCTCCTTCACATTCTCCAGGACCATGTTGCAGTGTCTGCATTGAGAAGGGAATACAAATGTATGCAGTTAACCAAAAAGTATTAAGAATGAAGCATTTGGGAGGATATAGGTAACATGTGATGACAAAATGCAGACATTATCTTGTGTCTCTATTTGCTGGACATTTGTGATTAACTGTATAACTCCAATGGATGACTTCCCAACTCAGTGGACTAACTACATAAATACCTGTCAAATGCCTTGACACGGCCAAGCAGCTTCTTGTTGTTTCGGCAGTTGACGAGGACCTGTGTGTTGTTTTTGACAGACTGGGTGAGCACAGACAGGGGCCCAGTATTGAACTCCTCCTCCTCCCGCTTCTGGAGCTCCTCAGGAGTCATCTCAGACTTAGGTTTATTTAACAGGCTCCTGGAAGGATTATTGAGGATACTCATTGTTAACATAGTTCAACTCCAGGCAATTCAAACATTGTTTATAGACATCATGATGATGATGATGATGGCGACTTGACACAACTAAAGTTAATTCAGACCAACAGTTAGCTGCTAACAAAGTTTGAAAACTGTTTAACATGAAGAGGCCAATGTATTAGCTTGCTGGCTAATAAGTTCCTATTTTTTATTATGATCATTATGGGTCATCTACAATACATGTTAGCTAGCTACACTAGTTACTGTCGCTAATAACGTTAGATCATCATGGATGGGTAACGAACAGCTATCGTTAGCCAGCTAGCCAAATTTAGCTACACATCTTTCCACAGTGATGAGGTCTGCTTTACTGTATCCAAACAAAGCACACATAGGTTTTTTAAAGTACTTACATATTTTCTTCAAGGAATGGCGATTTTAGCTGTGAAACTAGCTAGTAAATAGGTTAGCTTTTTCCCGGCTTCTTTAACCGCTCCAACGCCACACTCGTGTGTTGTCTGTCCAACGGCTTCCGGGTCCCGTTTAAAAAATATTACAATAACTTCCGGGTTTCCTTAACATTTATTTAGAATACATTATCTGGATACATTTGTATTAATTATGCAATACATTTGAATTAATTATGCAATTATGTAAATGATGTCTCAGTTGTAGAATGCAGTAGAGTAAATTAACTATAATTTAGAGCTTATTCGTATTAATCTCAAGATGATTTTAGAAGAAAACTATTATTTGTGAGAGAAAGAACATGTAATTTGATGCTTAAAACACACAGGAGATTCCCAACCTTATTTCACAGGGTGGTGGCTCTACCTTGTTAGGTGATCACACCCACAGTTTGCTGATTTGGGAGGCCCAGGTCTGGGATTGATTTACAGTGCTTGACTATCATTATGAAACATACCAAATAGCTTAGACTTGCCCCTCTTCACTCACTCACTTCCTTAATGTCTCCCATAAGCCCCGGATGAATTATTCCAGAGGGGCTGGAATTTTTGACTGTTTCTTGTAAAGTTGACTTTTTAGACTGTTAGCTGTCCATACACCTATGTCAAGGTGTGTGTGTGTGTGTGTGTGTGTGTGTGTGTGTGTGTGTGTGTGTGTGTGTGTGTGTGTGTGTGGTCTAGCTACAGGGTCCCTCTCCTCATGTGAGCACAAGCTGCCCCTGAGTGCTCAGACGCATCTTGAGGCCTGCCTCAGTCCCTCTCCTCATGTTGATTTACTCTCTTCCCTGTGGTACTGTGAGTCTGCTGGCTGAGGGATTCATAGGTGTGGGGTTATTATCAACGCCTGTCAGAGGATAGCTGTTATTTATTACTGAATTAACAGCAAACAGGACCGTATTACAGTTGCCCCAGGATACACAAAGCCCCATTCTGTACTAGCTTACCTGTTGATTAACTCTCTCCCTCTCTATCTCTATACCACATTTACTCATGTGAGTAATGAAAATGTTATTATAATCTTTGTATCTAGATGCTAAGTTTGCCAACAGTGTTGGTGTAAGGTTACATGATCCACCCTAAGAGCAGTATCCTGGTCTAACCGCAGCCGTCTAGGAAAGGTGGCTACAGTACCCATGAAGTCTATTTTGTTTGATAGAGGCACACTTCGTGTTTAATTGCTATATTGTAAAATACTTTGCCACCATGGCCTATTTATTGCCTTACCTCTCTTACCCTACCTCATTTGCCCTTTCCTGTTTTAGCATGTGCTTCCAGGTTTGTGACAACACTTTTGGGAAGGCCCTTTCCTGTTTTAGCATGTCAAAGCGAGGTCCATACAGAAACAGTTTGTTGAGATTGGTGTGGAAGAACTTGACTGGCCTGCACAGAGCCCTGACCTCAACCCTGGAACGCTGACTGGGGCTGAATGGCTGAATGGAAGCAAGTCCCCCCCAGCAATGTTCCAACATCTAGTGGAAGCCTTCCCAACAGAGTGGAGGCTGTTATAGCAACCAAGGTGGGACCAACTCCATGCCCATGATTTTGGAATGAGATGTTTGATGAGGAGGTGTCCACATACTTTTGTTCATGTAGTGTTTATTTCCACAATATGAGGATGGACTAATGCTTTGAAATTATGAAAATGAAGATCATCCTAGCAAAACAGGCTGAAATATCAGGCAGTCTTTTCAAACAGCTCTTACACTGAAACAGCATTGAGTTTTGGTCTGCCTGGTGACATCACCATGCAGTAAAATAGTTAATTGGCCAATAGGAAAGAGAGTTCCAATCCTCTCTGCCAAAAACAGCTAGTTTTCAGTTTTCCCCTCTCCACTCCCAGACAGTCCTTGCAAAATTATTGCTTGATGAATTTCTCTTTGCTAAGAAGCTATTTTTTTTTTTTTTTACCATTTTAATAAAAATATATATAAAGCAAGGTACTTAATTGTTACCTTGAAATGCTTGATATTGAGATAAAAATGGCTGCGTTAGAACTTGAATACTTACAGAAACAGCAGCATGGCTATTTGTGGTGGTAATAGTGGGTTTCTTCAACAGGTGCTATTGAAGTTTCTGTCGAAATATGACCGTGAGTCTGACACAGAAACATGTTGAATGGGGTGGGGGAATGTGTGTTTGTCTTTATTCCTTGATACTCACTTCCTGTACCTCAAGTATCACAGAACCGACTCTTATGTTTTGAATGCATATGTCATACAACACATCACTTTTATATCACTATTTTTGTTTTTATTGCACACACATTATAAAATGGATCACATTATTACACATATAGCCTACAGTATATGTATGACATGCATGGAGTTCCCTGTACACAAACATTTGCACGCTTTAAAGGGAAAAAGATAACAAAAATAGCTAGTGTAGATATAGTACAAATCATGCAGAACATAGTCACCACCTCTGGGATGAAGCACTTCTCAAAGCATAAAGTGGCAAGAAAAAGTATGCAAACTCTTTGGAATGATCTGGATTTCTACATAAATTGGTCATAAAATTAGATCTGATCTTCATCTAAATCACAACAACAAACAGACAAACAAACTAATAACTTAAACTAATAACACACAAATTATTGTATCTTTCTTGTCTATATTGAATACATAATTTAAACATTCAGTGTAGTTTGGGAAAAGTATGTGAATCCCTACGCTAATGACTTCTCCAAAACCTAATTGGAGTCAGGAGTCAGCTAATGTGGAGTCCAGTCAATGAGAGGAGATTGGAGATGTTGGATAGAGCTGCCCTGCACTTTAAAAACCACTCAAAAATGTTGAGTTTGCTATTCACAAGAAACATTGCCCGATGTGATCCATGCCTCGAACAACAGAGATCTCAGAAGACCCAAGATTAAGAAATGTTGACTTGCATAAAGCTGAAAAGGGTTACAAACGTATCTCTAAAAGCCTTGATGTTCATCAGACCACGGTAAGACAAATTGTCTATACATGGAGAATGTTCAGCACTGTTGCTACTCTCCCTAGGAGTTTGTCCTGCAAAGATGACTGCAAGAGCACAGAGCGCTCAATGAGGTTAAGAAGAATCCTGGAGTGTAAGAGCACAGAGCGCTCAATGAGGTTAAGAAGAATCCTGGAGTGTCAGTGTAACGGATGTGAAACGGCTAGCTTAGTTAGCAGTGTGCGCTAAATAGCGTTTCAATCGGTGACGTCACTTGCTCTGAGACCTTGAAGTAGTAGTTCCCCTTGCTCTGCAAGGGCCACGGCTTTTGTGGAGCGATGGGTAACGATGCTTCGTGGGTGAATGTTGTTGATGTGTGCAGAGGGTCCCTGGTTCGCGCCCGGGTATGGGCGAGGGGACGGTCTAAAGTTATACTGTTACATCAGCTAAAGACTAACAGAAATCTCTGGAACATGCTACCATCTCCATTGACGGGTCTATGAAACAAGAATCGTGTTCATGGGAGGACAGCACAGAAGAAGCCACTGCTGTCCAAAAAAACCATTGCTGCACATCTGAAGTTCGCAAAAGAGCATCTGGATTTTCCACAGTGCTACTGGCAAAATATTATGTGGACAGATGAAACTAAAGTTGAGTTGTTTGGAAGGAACACACAACACTATGTGTGGAGAAAAAAATGCACATCACACCAACATCAAAACCTCATCCCAACTGTAAAGTATGGTGAAGGGAGTATCATGGTTTGGGGCTGCTTTGCTGCCTCAGGACCTGGGCAGCATAGACGGAAAAATGAATTCCCATGTTTATCAAGATATCTTACTGGAGAATGTAAGGCTATCTGTCCGCCAATTGAAGCTCAACAGAAGTTGGGGTGATGCAACATGACAACGACCCAAAACACAGGAGTAAATCAACAACAGAATGGCTTCAACAGAAGAAAATACTCATTCTGGAGTGGCCCATTCAGAGTCCTGACCTCAACCGGGCAGAGATGCTGTTGCATGACCTCGAGAGCGGTACACACCAGACATCCCAAGAATATTGCTGAACTTAAATAGTTTTGTAAAGAGGAATGGTCCAAAATTCTTCCTGACCATTGTGCAGGTCTGATCTGCAACTACATGAAACGTTTCGTTGAGGTTATTGCTGACAAAGGAGGGTCAACCAGTTATTAAATCCAAGGGTTCACATACTTGTTCCACCCTGCACAGTGAATGTTTACATGGTGTGTTCCATAATGACATGAAAAGTATAATTGTTTGTGTGTTATTAGTTTAAGCAGACTGTGTTTGTCTATTGTTGTGACTTAGATGAAGATCAGATCAAATTTCATGACCAATTTATGGAAGTCCAGGTAATTCCAAAGGGTTTTTCTTGCCACTGTATTTAGTTTAGTTGTATTCTAAAACGTAGGAAATGCTCAACACAGCATTGTGTTCATATTGAGACACAAATGGAGACAATCCCTATAGTTTTGATTTTGACGAAATAGACTAGTGCAGGAGAGACAATTCTTAGCCAATGTTTTATTTTTAATCCTGGAGTATCAAAACAATTATTGACTTTTGTTTCTAATTTATACATTATTTTAGTTGCATCAGAGTAAATACTTTATTCTAATACCTTTCCAGACGTGACTAAAGATTTCGTTAAGATTTCGTTTTAAATGAATTACGCACATCCTTCCTCAAGCAATACGATTGATAGAGGACATTTAAGAAGACGATTGTTATCTAAGTTTGTTTTAAGTTAACAGTGAATTGTTCAAGCACATCAATTTCTCAATTTATATTAATGGAAATAAGGCTATCATTGGACAATCTCGCCAGTTTTCTACAGATATCTGGAGAGCACTCATGGGACACTGTTGTACAAGTTATTTTCATTATTTTATATATATTTTAAATGATGTTCCATATAGCCAACATCCCTAAGACTTAGGCCTAAAAATCGCAAAACGGAGTTACGACACCAAGAACGAAAAAACGAATACAAATGTCAGCGAGTGATGAGCCTGTGCGTAAATGTAGCCTAAACGGTGATGCAACATCTCGCAATAGCAATCTCGACCCTGTTAATTAGCTTAACAGATGCCAAATAGTTGTATTTTACGACATCATTCACCATTGTGAAACTATCTTACAGCATCTCTCATCTTGTGACGTATAGTTGGTATTATATTTGGTATTTTAAAAGGCTACTAACGAAATGCTATCAAAGGAAAATACACTTTTAATTATCTGAACGCACCACAAATATTGCCCATTATTCGTGAAATAATACAACATTATTCTAGGTTATTGCACTGAAAAAAAAATTGAAATGGTGAGTGGTGATTTTACTAATACGTTTAGATGGAAATTGCACATTCACGCGTGACTGGCGATTATTTAAAAACGGATGATGAAATAAATGTTTTCTTTCCAAAGACAGATAGGACTATTTGGATAATAGCAAACTCACATCAATTATTTAAATCAATTTCGCAGTATTGGTAGACATTAGAAAGATACAATACTTAAAGAGAAACATACATTTTAAATTTAAATAGATAATTAAATATGGTCATTTCCCTGCATCCCAAGAAAGATTGGTGTTGAGGGTGCTCGTGTGGCTACTTGGAAGAAAATAATTAGGGAACTCCATGCATAAACTCCCCAAGCAATCCGATGGTCCATTCTTTCCGGAGTAAATGTGTCCGGCAGGAGATGCCTTGGATGAGGGGTACTCCTCCTGGCACCATGCATTGAACGTCACCGGGTGGGGTACCTGGTGATGCGAGTAAAAATAACTCGCTTGTCCGGAGAGCAGGTTAAAGGAACAAGGGTTAGCGAGAGACAAAGTGCATGGCAACGATGAAGAGGCGAATGTTGTGGCTGCGCTCATTTGGTGATGGCGACAGTACTGCGCATCTCCACCCATGCCAACATAAGACGACTCTTGGTTTGTTTGGAAGATTCGGTCTGCCCTAGCATTTATGGCACTCACGGTGGTGTGGTGTGACCGTTGAGAAAGGATCGAGGTGGCATAGTTGGACTGATGGGGCCCTACATATGACCCTGTGCCCGGGTATGAGTGCGCAGGATGTTGAAGGTTTAGAAACGATGGCACCGGCCAATAAAATGACCCAGTGAACGCCAGCCCGGCGGCAGTGGTGGTCAAACGCGAATCCCGTTTAATTTCCAACTTTGCCCGGGTGCCCGCCGTGGAACGGCACCGGAGTTTACCAGTTGTGCCAGCTATGAACATGTTCTCACTTGAAGGGTCAAGCATCCAGTAGTTGCCTTTGCCTGGGTCATCATAATGGCGAGGTATTTTGACAAAGCACTTGTTCAGACTCAGGTTATGTCGGATGGAATTCTGCCATCCTTTTCTATTTTCTCGATAGTAAGGGAAATTACCTATGATGAACTCATAAATGCCGTTGAGGGTAAGCCTTCGCTCCGGGCTCTGGCTAATAGCCATCATTATCAGAGCGTTATAGCTGAAAGGAGGTTTCTCCGGTTTGTCTTTTCCCTCTACTCCTCCACATGTCTTCACCTCTCCAACTCTCTCCGTATCTTCTCCGTCTTCTCTTTTGCCATTTCTGGAGACTCGTTTGTCCTCTTGGACGGCGTATTCTTTATTATCACAGTTTTTGTCTCTATGTAAATCATATTTTCTATCTTGAGCACTAACTTCTTTAGGCCTAGCAGATAGACCCGAAGAAATGTGTTTTCTGGAAAGGGGCTTGGAGCATCCGGAAAGGATCCCATCCAGTGCGGCGCCGTCGTCACTCATCACTCCCTCTCGTCGAAACAGCAGGCTGCTGATGCTGAATGAAGACTTGTTGAAAAATCTGACAGGGGCTTTCAAATCCTCCATATTCAACATCACCCAGTTCCCACGGTGTCTGGCAGTCTGAAGAGAAGGAATGTCTAAATCCACGAATAAGACGCACAACGTATTAGGGTGCGAAAGACTAAATGCGCCCCTCGTGCGCTGCCAAATTCACTGACTGATCGATGAACTCACAGGCTCAATTATAACACTTCCGAGGAGCGTGACAGTCAAACCTCTCACCTGCGTCTCGCCCTTTGGTACTGCCTCTCTCTACTCCTTTCCATTTGTTTACACAATAACCTGGCAAACAGCCAATCAAATACGAATTAGGTGAAGGTGTGTAAGTAATTCAGGAGGAGGTAAACTCTTAAGGTAAGTAAACAAACCGAGAATTTAAAAGAGACATAGGTGCGGGGCAGCTTGTGACGCCTAGACGTCTGCCTGCAGGGCATGCGGCTTCCTGCATAACAGTTGACAAGTAAGAATTGTTGTAACGTCAAGGCGTACAGCATGAAGCTGCATTTATGTTTCATATTTTCCTCTCTTTTCTCCCCCTTAATCCTACACCATGCAATACAAGCGTACACTTGTTTGGAATGTTGTGCCTTTAAACATCGCTTACAATGTTGAAACATTTACAGGTAGGCCTACAAGCTTTTCTCCCTTTGACAAATTATGTTTTTTTTTGTGTGATTTGCGAAGTCATTTCAATTTAATTCCAAAAGCTTAAACTCATCCAGCACAACACAGCAAGTCAGGACAATATAATATTTTGGGCACCCAAAATTGAAGTCCCATCCAGTTTTCTGTCAATAGTTAGTATTTGTTCAGCAGCATATTTTTTATTTATTTACTCTATTAATGTGAGTTACTCTTACACCTTTCTCAGTTCTTATTTCCTAGAAAACTTTATAGCAGCACACTCATAGAAAAAGGAATATAATGGTATGTGGACAATTTTATGTGAATACCAAAATAAATAATAACGTTTAGTCTTAATATTTCTACTAAACAGATGCATTTTACAACTTTAATATTTTACCTCTACAATTACACTGTGAATGGGTGGCAATAATTTCAGAATCTGTTTGCACATCAATTGCCACATCAATTTCCAGGACCGAGTTTAGGTAACCCTGCTAGTATCGGCCATGGCTACGATGTTCTGGGTAATCTCTTCCATCAGCCAATTCTCTCTGTCTTTCGAACCAGTAACAATTGAGTCTGTGGATGATGTTATGTTCAGGGAAATTTGAGATGTTTTAGTGCAGCATATAGTCTCTCCCCAGGACATTCGGTGTCCCTCAAGTCTCTGTGCCCAAGTAGGATAAATACAGGGTGAAAATGTCCCTGGGAAACCCCACACTGCAGGAGCTGTTTAACAGATGACTTGGCTGCTGGACTGGGGCTCTCATCTGAAACAGAGAAGCATAACCCATTGGTACCAATGCCTTACACACTGTAAGGACCGGGAGATGGAAAGTCCAATATTGTGTTTTTTACTGTTGAAGTTGCCCATGAAGGCAATGGCCAAAGAGTTGTGGTTGTTGCCCTTGGTATGTGTGCCCACAACACCCCAGCCACGGCCCTCATACACTGTGCAATCTCCCCCAATAAGAAAGCTGCAAATGCCAGAAAACAGTTATTATGCATATAGTATTATCCTAAGACAATGAATGATGGAAAATACCTGGAAAGGAGAGGTCACTCACTTGTATCCAATGTCATCAAAGTTCCTATCCTGCATATGCATTCTCTGTATGTGGATGAGCTGATGCCCCCACAATGCAGTGCCGTGTGGTGTATGACAACTCTTTGAGCAGGATACTTGAGGGTCTCCCGGCATTGAGGGGCTGCTGCTCCCCACTGTCCCCGAGTAACCACCTCTACTGAAATGCATACATATGGGTAACTAACCACAGTAAATCTGTACCATATCCAAACTGTAGACCTAACAATTCACTTTAGTTTACCCATTCATAACAAAGTATCATCAGATATCATAACCTTTCGACAGAACTCATATAGGTACTTCCTTACCAGTGACTCTTACGTCCATGTATTATACTATCCATAATTACTTTTCATTCCGTCGCTAGAGGTCATTGAAAAGAGGCAGTTTCCTTGACGTTCCTCAGAATAAGTGACTTGTTAACAACATATTGTTAAAGGGTATGTGGACTGTGTTTCTCCAGCGGGTTATTACATGTTATGCGTACTTTCCTTTCATGTGCATGCCAATCATATTACTCATGCTTTCCCCAATGACACTATTACACTCAGTGGGTCTAAAACGCTTTGAAAAATACACATTTGGAAATACACTGCAGTGCCAAACAGATATGCCTAGATACAAAAAGGGAAGTCGAAGCTACACCAATAAAGAGTAACATTTCATATGCCCAACTATAAAAGATAATACCCTTTTTACCTTCTATATTTCAGCTCTTTTTTTTGGATGCAAGTATTGCAACAGAGATCAGGTCACATGATTGCGTAACAATGGAAATTCAGGAAACATTTCAAATACACAACAGTGGCATGCAGTCTTAGAGAAGTCTTTCAATCAAGTTTTTGAAAGAAAACAGAAGCATTTCACAACAAAAGTTTGTCTTATTTAATTTCAAATACATGTAAAAAGTACTAGAGCTAATACATTAACAAAATGATGTCCCAACAGGTGTTCCTCCACAACATGGTAAGAAATGGCATTTAAATGGTCCATACAAATCTTAGCAGTTCCTGTACGTACACTCCAACAAGATGATGAAGATCTAACACACAAAGTTAGTATTCCTGTAAAGGTTTCTGATTTGGTAGAGTATTTTAGGCCCACACAACCACCAGTCTTTCTGTTTTCAGCAACAGTGAACCCCAATGAGACATAGTGGACTGTTGGGCAACAGCAGAGACTGTGGATGCATACATCAGACCTCCTCTTCATCCTCCTCACTCTGTCCAGCGATGTCCACAGTGAGGGGCTGTGCAGACATAGTACAGCCTCATGACATCCTGCATAGAAAATAAAGCAGTAACTTTCATATACACCACATACCAATGTCTCCATATAGCTCAGTGGACTCTATAATACTCTAGTATTTCTAGATTTACCAACTATTTGGGGACAGTGGGTGTTCTATGATTAGCAACGTACCTCAGCCTTCATACTGTGTGACTGGAAAAACACTGCCACCTTGTGGCCGCACATGAAAAGAGAGGGAAGAGATCAATATTTTAGATTTATCTGGAAGGGAGATACCTTGTCAATTGTACAACTGAATGCATTCACAAGAAATGTATCTTCCGCATATAACCCAACCCCTCTGAATCAGAGAGGTGCGGGGGGTGCCATAATCGACGTCCACGTCTTCGGCGCCCGGGGAACAGTGGGTTAACTGCCTTGCTCAGGGGCAGAATGACAGATTTCTACCTTGTCAGCTGACATTATTTTGAAATGATATAGTTTGTGAATATAAATAGTGTGGAGAAATTGCCTGGTTTCAGAGAGCTAGAGGAGGGAGATAGAGAACAAGGGTTTGTTTGAGTGTGGTTGTGTTGGCCACCCTCACTTTGGGCAGGGGTGAACCTCTGTCTGAGGTAGCGTTGGATCCTGGAACACATCTCCAATGATCTGCTCAACTCACTGAGGAGAGAAGAGACAGAGAGGTGAGACTGAGAGAAGAGTTATAGAGAAGAGACAGACCTGCCAACCCTGTCCAAGTTAAGAGTACCCTCAGCGCTCGTGCGTGTGCTGTTTGTGAGTCTGATCGCAAAATGTCTTTCTTGACAGCGTTCCATTTACACATATGGTGAAAGTCACAATCAATATCTAATTAGAAAGAACGCACAAAGGGCCTTTATTCTTGGAGTTTTTAAAAAACATTTTATTAAACAAATAATAACAAGTTATTTGTTTAAAAACCTCTTGAGGATAGGGAGACACTAGCGTCTCAACTGGCCAATTGCCAGGGGAAATGCAGAGCGCCAGATTCAAATAAAATGCTATTAAATTCAAACTTTCATTAAATCACACATGTAAGATACTCAATTAAAGCTACACTCGTTGTGAATCCAGCCAACATGTCAGATTTTAAAAATGCTTTTCGGCGAAAGCATAAGAAGCTATTATCTGATAGCATGCACCCATCTTCACCAGTAGTAAACAAAAGAGCTAGCGTAGCAGGCGCTACACAAAACGCTGAAATAATGCATTACCTTTGACGAGTTTCTTTTGTTGGCACTCCAGTATGTTCCATAAACATCACAATTGGTCCTTTTGTACGATTAATTCCATCCATATATATCGAAAATGTCCACTTATAAAGCCCGTTTGATCCATAAAAAAAACAGCTTAAGAAAAACCCAACGTCACTACAAAATATTTCAAAAGTTGCCTATAAACTTTGCCAAAATATTTCAAACTACTTTTGTAATACAACGTTAGGTATTTTTAAACGTTAATAATCGATCAAATTGTAGACTGGGCAATCTGTATTCAATACATTGAACGAAAAGAAACCAACTCTGCTCATCACGTCTTGTGCAACTCACAAAAGGGTCCCCCGTTCCGAGTTGGCCTACTTCCTGTTAAGACAAAGAAATAACCTCAGCCATATTCCAAACACTGGGACATCGTGTGGAAGATGTAGGAACTGAAAGTATATTTCTATTAAATTTCCAATGGCAAAGATAATATAGGGAAGAGAGATGGGAAAAAAAAAATAATAATTCTGAACAGTTAGTCCTCTGGGTTTTGCCTGCTACATAAGTTCTGTTATACTCATATACATGATTCAAACAGTTTTAGAAACTTCAGAGTGTTTTCTATCCAAATCTATGAATAATATGCATATTTTATATTCTTGGCATGAGTAGCAGGAAGTTGAAATTGGGCACTATTTACCCAAAAGTGAAAATTCTGCCCCCTAGCTTTTTAAGGTACAACATGTACAAACGTCTTATCTGCGATAAAAAAAAAACACTCTGATATAAGAACAAGGGCATCAGTATCAAATAAACATGTTATCCATAATAAAAACAAAAAAGCTATGATAGGAAACAGTGGGTAGAGGAACGCTTGTCACCTCTCAAACAGGGCCAATCACTAGGGCTAGCTCACAAGTATTGGATTTTTAGACACGGTTCCTAATCAACACTAAAAGCAAACTCATTTTGAAAACATAAAAACAAAATCAAATTATAGCATCGACACAGACCGCAAACTGGCTACACAAAGCATAAGTAGGCTACCGTAAGGGGAATCTGAACGCTGTTCGCTAGAAGAGTCAGGTGTTTCAGACTATGCAAATGTGCCTATTGTATTTCTTTGCAGCGCGTACGTAATTTCAGATTTTCGAAATTGATAAAATCTCAAATCTAGTGCAAAGGCATTTTAGAAGCATTGCCTCTATAGCTAATACCGGACACTCATTCATTCTTCATCGCGCAGTCTTCTAAACTCCCGACTCCATTTAATGCCAAGATGTTTATATTTATTATTATACCTTTGTAATGATTTTGTGACGTAGATCATGATTACAGTTCCAGTCTATCAGGTTGCGTGATCCTCGTAATGTTACGTGAAAAATGCAACTAATGGGACGCAGAATTAAATGTATATCACACTCGCACAAATACGACCAGTTATTTTTCCTATTAGCATTTAATTTATTTCACTAGCAAATCTATTGAACTGCTGGCACTTTAGAGCCCACTGAATGTCCATCTTATGATCGCTAACGTTAGCTTAAAACAATTACTGTTTACCTTTCCACAACACACGGAGTCGAAAAGGGATTTGTCCATGTGTTAACGCACACCAATATCTCTACCTGTACATGACCATCTGATCATTTATCACTCCAGTGTTATTAATCTGCAAAATTGTAATTATTCGCCTACCTCCTCATGCCTTTTGCACACAATGTATATAGACTCCCCCTTTTTTTCTCTCTCTCTACTGTGATATTGACTTGTTAATTGTTTACTCCATGTGTAACTCTGTGTTGTCTGTTCACACTGCTATGCTTTATCTTGGCCAGGTCGCAGTTGCAAATGAGAACCTGTTCTCAACTAGCCTACCTGGTTAAATAAAGGTGAAAAAAACAAACAAAAAACAGCTGACAGTCGGCAAACTCAGCATCACAACAAACAGGAGGGGCAGACACGAGGTAGCTACGTCGAATGATGATGTATTAATTTCCAAGTCCTTTGACGCAAACTCCGTACATGTCTGCGTGTTGCAGCTTGAGAATCGGGATGTTAGATTTACTCAGTGGATTTATTTTTATTAAATGTTTTGTTTTAAACAAAAAAACAGGCCCTATTAATTTATGCGTACTTTTAACTCGGATCTCGTACCTGCATACATGGACAGAGAATTGCGTATTTGGTACGCAAAATGAGTGCATGTTGGCAGCCCTGCAGATATGAGACAGATGTGAGACAGAGAGAAGAAACAGATATGAGACAGAGAGAAGATACAGATACGAGACAGAGAGTGTGAGAGAGAGATGAGCAGTGCTTAATTTGAGCAGGATCCCGCACCTCTCAGATTTGACTTTATTTGTTCCGGCACCTATTTGCCCATATCCGGTACCTCTCGCGGCATGATTTATAAATTATTTCACTGTTCGCACTGTAGTCATTCTAATGAAAGCGATCAGCATTAAATCGAGCTGCCTCGTTATTTATCCCGTACCCCAGAAAGACCATCATGTAAAAGCGCGGTGAGCCTTCTATGTAATCCTCCTATCCTCTTATTTGTACATATAGGTTATGGGGTAGGGCCAGTGGCATAAGTAACGAGGAGTAGTGTCGTGAAGATGTCTCTAAGAAATAACGTCACGTAGCCTAGTCGTCTCCCTACTGAATTTAAATCGTGGGAAAGACAAACAATTTTTTAAATAATCAAAGGCAAACTAGTTTGACATTTTTCAAGTCCAAAAAAACAGAGAAAGAAGGTGAATCGAACCCAGAACGAGCCAGAGAACTGTCAGTGCAGGACGAGAGGAGTGAGGGGAAAACTGTTCCTGATGGCGATGCTAATCCCGCCAGTTCAGCATTACCATCGGCACCTCCACTAGCTAGTAGGCCTATTAGCAGGCCTACCTACTCAACCGAGTGGGTGATCTTTTTTAAATTTATTTTTATTTCACCTTTATTTAACCAGGTAGGCCAGTTGAGAACAAGTTCTCATTTACAACTGCGACTTGGCCAAGATAAAGCAAAGCAGTGCGACAACAACAACAACACAGAGTTACACATGTATAGTCAATAACACAATAGAAAATCTGTATACAGTGTGTGCAAATGAAGTAAGGAGGTAAGGCAATAAATAGGCCGTAGTGGCGAAGTAATTACAATTTAGCAGTTAACACTGGAGTGATAGATTTGCAGATGAGGATGTACAAGTATAAATACTGATATAAATACTGGTGTGCAAAAGAGCAGAGAAAAAACAAAAATATGGAGATTAGGTATTCTTTATTTCACCTTTATTTAACCAGGTAGGCAAGTTGAGAACAAGTTCTCATTTACAATTGCGACCTGGCCAAGATAAAGCAAAGCAGTTTGACACATACAACGACACACATGGAGTGAAACAAACATACAGTCAATAATACAGTATAAACAAGTCTATATACGATGTGAGCAAATGAGGTGAGATAAGGGAGGTAAAGGCAAAAAAAGGCCAAGGTGGCAAAGTAAATACAATATAGCAAGTAAAACACTGGAATGGTAGATTTGCAGTGGAAGAATGTGCAAAGTAGAAATAAAAATAATGGGGTGCAAAGGAGCAAAATAAATACAGTAGGGAAAGAGGTAGTTGTTTGGGCTAAATGATAGGTGGGCTATGTACAGGTGCAGTAATATGTGAGCTGCTCTGACAGTTGGTGCTTAAAGCTAATGAGGGAGATAAGTGTTTCCAGTTTCAGAGATTTTTGTAGTTCGTTCCAGTCATTGGCACCAGAGAACTGGAAGGAAAGGTGGCCAACGAAAGAATTGGTTTTGGGGGTGACCAGAGAGATATACCTGCTGGAGCACGTGCTACAGGTGGGTTATGCTATGGTGACCAGCGAGTTGAGATAAGGGGGGACTTTACCTAGCAGGGTCTTGTAGATGACATGGAGCCAGTGGGTTTGGCGACGAGTATGAAGCAAGGGCCAGCCAACGAGAGCGTACAGGTCGCAATGGTGGGTAGTATATGGGGCTTTGGTGACAAAACGGATTGCACTGTGATAGACTGCATCCAATTCGTTGAGTATGGTATTGGAGGCTATTTTGTAAATGACATCGCCGAAGTCGAGGATTGGTAGGATGGTCAATTTTACAAGGGTATGTTTGGCAGCATGAGTGAAGGATGCTTTGTTGCGAAATAGGAAGCCAATTCTAGATTTAACTTTGGATTGGAGATGTTTGATGTGGGTCTGGAAGGAGAGTTTACAGTCTAACCAGACACCTAGGTATTTGTTGTTGTCCACGTATTCTAAGTCAGAGCCATCCAGAGTAGTGATGTTGGACAGGCGGGCAGGTGCAGGCAGCGATCAGTTGAAGAGCCTGCATTTAGTTTTACTTGTATTTAAGAGCAGTTGGAGGCCACGGAAGGAGAGTTGTATGGCATTGAAGCTTGCCTGGAGGGTTGTTAACAGTGTCCAAAGAAGGGCCAGAAGTATACAGAATGGTGTCGTCTACGTAGAGGTGGATCAAAGACTCACCCGCAGCAAGAGCGACATCATTGATATATACAGAGAAAAGAGTCGGCCCGAGAATTGAACCCTGTGGCACCCCCATAGAGACTGCCAGAGGTCCGGACAACAGGCCCTCCGATTTGACACACTGAACTCTATCTGAGAAGTAGTGAACCAGGCGAGGCAGTCATTAGAGAAACCAAGGCTGTTGAGTCTGCCGATAAGAATACGGTGATTGACAGAGTCGAAAGCCTTGGCCAGGTCGATGAAGACGGCTGCACAGTACTGTTTTTTATCAATGATAGTTATGATATCGTTTAGGACCTTGAGCGTGCCTGAGGTGCACCCGTGACCAGCTCGGAAACCGGATTGCATAGCGGAGAAGGTACGGTGGGATTCAAGGTGGTCGATGATCTGTTTGTTCACTTGGCTTTCGAATACTTTAGAAAGGCAGGGCAGGATGGATATAGGTCTGTCACAGTTTGGGTCTAGAGTGTCACCCCCTTTGAAGAGGGGGATGACCGCAGCCGCTTTCCAATCTTTAGGAATCTCAGACAATACGAAAGAGAGGTTGAACAGACTAGTAATAGGGGTTGCGACAATGGCGGCGGATAATTTTAGGATGAGAGTGTCCAGATTGTCTAGCCCAGCTGATTTGTAGGGATCCAAATTCTGCAGCTCTTTCAGGACATCAGCTGTCTGGATTTGGGTGAAGGAGAAGCGGGGGGGGATCTATGCATCTATGTCTTATTGACATGGATGCAGCTGTTGTCTGCTTCTTGTTTATGGTCACAGTTCCTGCACTGTTGAGATACACACAACAGTCAAAAATGTCGACTACATTCATGCATTTACTTGTTTAAACAATTTAATGCCCAAACACTTCCAAACCAATAAGGTAGTGCATGAAACTAGCTAGCTAATCCATTTGGAGGGGGTATGAATGAACATCAGTCATCACACTTACTGCATAGAGCAGGATGCGATTCTCCTTGTCTTCTTTAGGATACAACATGTTGTTGTTGTAACAGAATGGAACAATTTTGTTATAATATTATAACTAGGTAGACTATCCTGGTCCTGTCAGAGAAGGAGACTGCAACAAAATATAATAGATACTAGCTAGTCTTTAGCTAGCAGGATAATGTTATCTAGCTACTACTAACTTAGTTATACATCTTCTAACTTCTTTCGAGCTTCTTGCCGTTCTTGACAAAATCGGATCCCAACAAATCCTCTATAGCCATTTGAATTTGTTTACAAATATAATCTACTAAATAATATCATAACTCAGTTTCAGGCTATCAAGCTAGCTATCTAGCATCAGCGTCTCGTCAGCAACACATAAATGGTTTTTACGGTTCACGGGATTTCAGAAACGTTCTAAATAAAAGTTCCCCACTTATTAGTAGAAAAGTGTCAATAACCTGTATTTGTTAATGATATATGAAAAAGAATTGTCGAAACATGAACAATTATTCATATTTGTTCATATTTAAGTGGCATTTGTATTAAATTGCGGTCAAATAAATTCCCCCAATGTGAATCACTGCATATGGAATACATAATGGCTTATAGAGCAAAAACTATTCTGGGTGCCGCAGTAAAAGTATTGTAGGGAATACTCAGTAGGCTCTGTCTATAGAATGTATATATGGTGTCATGTCATGGGGCTCTGAATAATACGGAGTGTTGCTGGCCTTATACTCCACCCATTCCATTGGCCACAGTGCAAATTATTGTATATGGAATACATATTGGCTTAAAGGGCAAACACTATTGCAGTAAAAGTAATGTAGGCAATACTCAATAGGGTCTGTATATATACTCAATAGGTAAAGTATATATGGTGTCATTTCATGGTGCTCTGAATAATTACTCCATCCTATAAACCAATATGTATTCCAAATACAGGGATTTACATTGAGGCCAATGTAATGAGTGGAGTAAAAGGCCAGCAACACTCAGTATTATTCAGAGCCCCATGAAATGACAACAAATAGGTTCGACAGACCCTATTGAGTACTCCCCAACCCACTTTTACATTGGAACAAATCATATTTTTTCTCTATAAGCCAATATGTAATGCATATAAAGTGATTTGTACTTTGGCTTATGTAATGGGTGGAGTAAAAGGTCAGCAACACTCCGTATTATCCAGAGCCCCGTGAAATGACACCATATATACATTCTACAGACCCTACTGAGTACTCCCCAACCCACTTTACATCGGCATAAATAATCTTTTTTCCTGTACATTGCTATATTGGTACAATTTAGAGTCCAGGCACTCCATTTTAAGCTGTTTGACCACAGTAAAAGTCCAGCAACACTTTCTATGAACTAGCTTTTGTTCAAACTCCTCTGAATTGCACTCCTGAGACTCTAGTAACTAGACTGGACTCTGGTTTTATGGTCACACATCGATCGTTTTTGCTGTACAGTGCAATGTTTTGTGCAATCCAACAAAAATACAATAAGACTTTTTTTAAACATTCATTTCAAATTGCATCCTTGAACAATATATAGTAATAATGTAGTTATAATAACATACGTTTAACATTATGCAATATGCAAAGAAAAAATATAGATTTTGTATCATACACATAGCGTTTTACCGCACGCTTTTATTTTAAAGGCAAACTCCAAAAACTGGAAGTGTGGATAGATAACAGCTAGTGTTGACGCTAATCTATCTCCCGTTTTGATTTTTTATTCATTTAATATTTTAGAAAAAAATGATCGAAGTATATATTCTTGGGGGGTTCTTTTTTACATTTTATTTGTATTAACAACAAATCAATAAGTACATGGGGGACTTAATAAATTCTTATTTATAATGATAGCTTACCCCGGCCAAACCCTAACAACGCTGGGCCAAACCCTAACGACGCTGGGCCAAACCCTAACGACGCTGGGCCAAACCCTAACGACGCTGGGCCAAACCCTAACGACGCTGGGCCAAACCTTAACGACGCTGGGCCAAACCCTAACGACGCTGGGCCAAACCCTAACGACGCTGGGCCAAACCCTAACGACGCTGGGCCAAACCCTAACGACGCTGGGCCAAACCTTAACGACGCTGGGCCAAACCTTAACGACGCTGGGCCAAACCCTAACGACGCTGGGCCAATCACGGCCGGTTGTGATACAGACTGGAATCAAACCAGAGTCTGTAGTGACAACTCTAGCACTGAGATGCAGTGCTTTGGACTGCTGTGCCACTCGGGAGCTAAGAGGTACAATATCACATTACACAAGGACCTTAATAAGGGACAAACAGCTTTTTTGTTGGTAGAGTATTTAATTGTCTTAAAATATAGTTCAATATATTTTTGTAAGGTAAGAAAATTAGGTGTTTTGTTTGTAAATTTACATTTGTGAATATGAAATTTGGCCAAAAGGATAATGAAATTAATGACATAAGTAGGGTAGTGGTTGTTCTGGCTCAGGTTCATGGAGACATGCCATTCCACTGAACCTGCCCAGGAGACGCTTCCTTAGCCACTGAAGATCCTCCAGTGTGGTACCTTGGGACAGAGGGTTGTAGTCTTCGACTGGCTTCCTCCACTTGCATTCCACATCCGTACCCGCGATATTGTGAACTGCCAAAATAGGCTGCATGGCTACACTTATGAGCTCCACAGAAGCATTCACATGTGGCAGAGAGAATCCTCTGGTCACCTACTTGCCAAGAGGAAGGTGCCACATGCCTTTCAATGCATAACTTTGAACACCTTGAAATGCATTTGTTGTAAGAAATCTTCTTTGTAAAAAAAGTTTGATTTGATTGATGACATTACAGCTGTAATTTTCACGAGGACAAGTAGTGTTTTTACATAAACTTAATTGATAACTTTAGATTATATTGCTTGACATATCAATCATATAGTGGGAAGAATCCTATGAAAACGGTCATAAACATGTCATAATGTCATAACAGCTGACATAACTTGTCATAACCTGTCATAATGTGGTCATAGCACTGTCATGACCCATATATTTACACCGGTTGTGACATATATTGCGTTATTTTATGGCTGGTTATGTCAAAACCCACATTTATTCAAATGATTTTTCCTTTAGTTTGAAAGTTTGTTTCTTAAATCTTTAGTAGTTTTTGTAATTAATTCTTTACAGTCATGTTTTTTTCATCATATTTTCAATAACTTGTAGAAAATACACTTTATGACACTCATGAAGCATTATGACCATCCTGTGTCATTTTACTTGGACTAAGAAAAAACACTATGACACGGTCAAGAAGCATTATGACCATCATAATCAAATAAGCCAGATAGGCCTATCACGTACAGGCCCTTATATCAGTCAACAATCAAAAATAGGGTGTCTTGTCCTGCTCCTGAAATCTGTTCCTGTATTCATCACAGTCATCAGCAACAGAGCATTGGGGTAGGTACATGTCTGACATAAATGTATACGCAATTACAATGATAATTTAATATGGTAAATAAAAAATAAATATATACAGTGACTTCATTTACATAAGTATTCAGACCCTTTGCTATGAGACTCGAAATTGAGGTCATGTGTATCTTGTTTCCATTGATCATCCTTGAGATGTTTCTATACCTTGATTGGAGTCCACCTGTGGTATATTCAATTGATTGAATATGATTTAGAAAGGCACACACTTGTCTATATAAGGTCCCACAGTTGACAGTGCATGTCAGAGTAAAAACCAAGACATAAGGTCAAATTAATTGTCCGTAGAGCTCCGAGACAGGATTGTGTTGAAGCACAGATCTGGGGAAGGGTACCAAAGAATTTCTACAGCATTGAAGGTCCACAAGAACACAGTGGCCTCCACATCATTCTTAAATGGATGAAGTTTGGAACCACCAAGACTCTTCCTCGAGCTGGCCACCCGGCCAAATAGAGCAATCGGGGGAGAATGGCTTTGGTCAGGTCGGTGACCAAGAACCAGGTGGTCACTTTGACAGAGCTCTAGAGTTCATCTGTGGAGATAGGAGAACCTTCCAGAAGGACAACCATCTCTGCAGCACTCCACCAATCAGGCTTTTATGATAGAGTGGCCAGACGGAAGCCACTCCTCAGTAAAAAGGCACATGACAGCCCACTTGGAGTTTGCCAAAAGTGAGCTAAAGACTCTCAGACCATGAGAAACAAGATTCTCTGGTCTGATGTAACAAAGATTGAGCACTTTGGCCTGAATGCCAAGTGTCACGTCTGGTGGAAACCTGGCACCATCCCTACGGTGAAGCATGGTGGTGGCAGCATCATGCTGTGGGGAGGTTTTTCCATCGGCAGGGACTGAGAGACTAGTCAGGATCGAGGCAAAGATGAATGGAGCAAAGTACAGAGAGATCCTTGATGAAAATCTGCTCCAGAGCGCTCAGGACCTCAGACTGGGGCGAAGGTTCACAAGTCTCTGAATGTCCTTGAGTGGCTCAGCCAGAGCCCGGACTTGAACCCTGTGCAGCAACGCTCCCCATCCAACCTGACAGAGCTTGAGAGGATCTGCAGAGAAGAATGGGAGACTCCCTTAGGCTATGGTGTAATGGAATGTTTAGCCTTGTGTGGTAAGTTGTGGGTTTTGACACTCCTATGTATGTGTCATACCCAGCCATAAAATAACTACGGTGGTCGTTTTTGTGGGTTTTTACACTCTTATGTAGCTAGGTGTCATAACCAGCCATAAAATGTGCAATATATTTCCCAACAGGTCTAAATATACTGTATGTGTCATGACAGTGTTATAACCATATTATAACAGGTTATGACAAGTTGTGTCAGCTGTTATGACATATTATGATATGGTTATGACCGTGTCATAACATGTTATGTTGCTGCAAGTAAAGCGTTCCCACATGTACCACTCCTTATAAATAAATACTGTGCCTTTGAAGATGTGTCTCGGGTCATGAAACTAGAATACAGGCTGGATGTCTAAACAAAGTCAATTCTGAATGTCAATACCACTCACGGAAACATCGGCATGTTGTTCACATAGTCGGCTCAGTGATTTGAACTAGCGCCCTTTCAGTTACTGGCCCAATGCTCTTAACTGCTAGGCTACCTGGAATCGTTTCATTTCCTTCACTGACACTCAGACTATTTGAAGAGTACATGGAGTTTGGATTGCAGCCTATAGCCTAATTTCGTCTGTCAAATAGGTAGGCCTACCTCTTATTCTTAAATAGGAAGAAAATTGCTCCAATATAAATCCCTCTTGTTGTTAGTAAAGTCAAACTATAATGAAGACAGTTTAAATGAATTATTCCTACTCTAATATGCCTACTTTCAGCACCATGATTGTTTCGATTTCTTGTGCCGCGGCTGCCTGCTTCAAGTTTCAGCACCAAGTTACTTGAATCTGTCTTTCTGTGAGGTAATACCTCTGATAAAAAAATAATGGGCAAAAAACATATTGTTTTTCTTAAAATCAATTATAGTGGTAGCAAGCTATCAAATTAACATCAGGTCCTCCTTTTCATAGTCATGCTGTCCTTCTCAAGCTGAACAGAACATATAGTCTAATCCGCAAGCACGATATTGCATTTGTTGGACTAGGCCTAAATCGACAATTATTTATCACACCATCCCAGCAGTGCACACACATTGGGCACACATATTTAACCTAATAAACCACAAATTCTAAAACAGAGAAATATTGAAATTTCATCAATTACAAATTAGATGACCCTTCTCTAGACTAGAGTAAAGAAATTCAAAACCCTCCCCCTGACTAGAATGTAAAAAACATGATCCTCCCCCCTTTTCCTCCAGGTCCCCATTATGTAAATTGAGATCCATCCCTTTTATTCTCTGAAAATTACAAATGCGTTATTGATGTTAACTGATAAAATATGATGAGTTGAACACAAGTAAATGGGCACTGCATACATACAGACCAGGACTACCCCATAAGAAACCCAACAAACACAGTGTCATTATCTTCAGTAGCAAAAATGTCATGCTTTGTAGGCCCCCACAGATTAACCCAAACATGGTCTCCTTTAGGGAGCTCAATCACACTACCAATGCTGGCTACCTGGCAACAATTGTCTGGCAGGCTGGTATGGTATGCTGAGACTACCCACTGGCCGTTCTTTAAGATACTATACTGGGCACGCCCGTAGGTGGACATATACAGTGTGAAGTGGTACAAGCCAGCTAGTAGCCTTTTGTGACTAGGGGGCAGTATTTTCATTTTTGGAAAAATAACGTTCCCGTAGTAAACGGGATATTTTGTCAGGACAAGATGCTAGAATATGCATATAATTGACAGCTTAGGCTAGAAAACACTCTAAAGTTTCCAAAACTGTAAAAATATTGTCTGTGAGTATAACAAAACTGATATTGCAGACGAAAGCCTGAGAAAAATCCAATCCGGAAGTGCCTCATGTTTTGAAAGCGCTGCGTTCCAATGCGTCCCTATTGAGCAGTGAATGGGCTATCAACCAGATTACTTTTTCTCTGTATTCCCCAAGGTGTCTACAGCATTGTGACGTAGTTTTACGCATTTATGTTGAAAAATACCCGTAAGCGGCTACATTGCGCAACTGGTCACCTGATGGCTCCCAGAGTGATTCTCGCGTAAAATACAGAGGTAGCCATTATTCCAATCGGTCCTACTGAAAAACCAATTGTCCCGGTGGATATATTATCGAATAGATATTTGAAAAACACCTTGAGGATTGATTATAAACAACGTTTGCCATGTTTCTGTCGATATTATGGAGCTAATTTGGAATATTTTTTGGGAGTTTTCGTGACTGCAATTTCCGGGCGATTTCTCAGCCAAATGTGAAGAACAAACTGAGCTATTTTGCCTACAAAAATAATATTTTGGGAAAAAAGGAACATTGGCTATCTAACTGGGAGTCTCGTGAGTGAAAACATCCGAAGCTCATCAAAGGTAAACGATTTAATTTGATTGCGTTTCTGATTTCCGTGACCATGTTACCTGCTGCTAGCTGGACAAAATGCTATGCTAGGCTATCGATAAACTTACACAAATGCTTGTCTAGCTTTGGCTGTAAAGCATATTTTGAAAATCTGAGATGACAGGGTGATTAACAAAAGGCTAAGCTGTGTCTCAATATATTTCACTTGTGATTTTCATGAATAGGAATATTTTCTAGGAATATTTATGTCCGTTGTTTTATGATAATTAGTGTCGTTGATGATTACACTCGCTCATGCGGGATGGGGAGTCACTAGAGGCTAGCGAGCAGGTGAATTTTCCTGTGTCAGTACTGTAGCCATCTCCCTCATTGACCAGGATGTTGGCAAACTTCAGGATACCTCTGTGAGTTGGGTAGCTGTCACAGATGTTAAGTTTGGCTGTGAAGGCTACAATCTTTCCTAGAATGGAAGAATGAACAGAGAGAGAGAGAGAGAGAGAGAGAGAGGGAGAGAGAGAGATCATTCCAGGCCTAGGGTATTTCATACATACTCAATGTAACGGTTGTCATCTTCCTCTTCTGAGGAGGAGTAGGAAATATCGGACCAATATGTTGCGTGGTAAGTGTTCGTCATATTTATTACACTGAACACAGGAAACAAAAGAACAAGCGAATGAAGAAAAAAACGAAACAGTCCCGAATGGTGAAAAAACACTGAAATGGAAAATAACCACCCACAAACAAGAGTGGGAAAACAGGCTACCTACGTATGGTTCTCAATCAGAGACAACGATTGACAGCTGCCTCTGATTGGGAACCATACCAGGCCAAACACATAGAAATACAAACATAGAATACCCACCCACATCACACCCTGACCAAACTAAAAATAGAAACATACAAGCAATCTAGGGTCAGGGCGTGACACTCAAAGATTTGCCAATAAGATACGTGCAAATTCTTCCTTTTCACAGCAATTATGATGATTAAATACAGGAAAATACAGATGCCATAAGATATATATGTTATGCACTTATCTTGTCAACTTTATAACAGCATAAAATAGAGTTAGAAGGCCTACTTGGTATAGGACTCGCTGGGCCACCGCTGCAACCCTCGGTTGGATCAGGATTGGTGGATTTGGGTTCTGTGTTCCAGAATACAATATAGTTGTTTAGTTCCCTTTCACTGTAAAGATTTGTCAGGGACATTCATCATATGCCATATACAAATGCATTGGACTATTGCATACACACAGAGATCTAGGATATATTATATATATATATTTCTTATACATTTCACATCATAGGCCTCTTAGAAAACAACTACGTAGGTGAACAAATGATACATGACATTCAATTACAAGGATTACTTGCACAACTAACCTGTTTTTCATAAGAAATGTAGTTAGGTATTTAGGTCACTATTGTGTGTAGGTTAGTACCAGGCTTAAGGTTTCCATTATTTTCTCCACAGCCATGTTCAAAATCCATGTGCAACTACAGCTGAGGATGAGTTTACTTCTATAGAAAAGATAAATGCATTGAAATGGAGCAGAGGCAAAGTAATTGTTGTTGTGTTAGAAAGTCATATGTCATTTCATTCTGTTAGGTTCTAATTTTTCAGAGTAAATAACTCACAGACACTAGAAAAGCTTAACCAAGTTTAATTCTTCCCAAAGTGTCGATACAGCTGTGTCCAGACAAAGACATGTTCCCACCAGGATTGATGGGTTAAATACTCCACTTTGGACACTCCTCCTTCTCTCCAATCCTTACATCTTACGGTTCCACAGGAAGAGGATAATAGGGTAATAAACCATCATTTCTCCCTTCAGGGGTTCTGACCTGACCTCAACCCCTCCTTCACCTAATCCACAGAATTCCATTTGAGTTCCCCTATATCAATGCTGTGACCTCCTCCCATCCACCCAACACATTCCAAAGTCATCTGTCTTTCTACAGAGAACCATTAACCTCTGACATATAAACCAGTCTCTTCCACTTTTGTTATATACTATGCTTATGCATATAACAATGTTCAAAGTTGACCCAGAATCCAACAATTCCCATGCATTAATGAACTAGCTGTTGTAAAATATGAATTATGTCTGCATTATGAATGTACATTTGGAAAGAAATCTCATTACATCAAATATATTTTTTATGTATACAACAGTAGTTAGTTTTATGTTCTAAATATTCTGACTGGTTTGACGACTTGGCTGCTTGCAGACAGACATGTAGAGGTGGGCCTAGTTTTTAAGGTGTACAAGATGTAACCAGAATGAAAGCTAGAATAAAATGATAAAGCTTGGAGATGATTTGCGTAAATTCCATTTAGATAATTAAGATAAGAGGAGAATGTGGTGTGTTTGAAAAATGTACAGTTGTAACAACTTTACGCCATCACAACATGTACTGTATATGCAGAGTGTAAGCAAAATAAACAGGAGTTGAACTGCACCTTTGAAAAAAGGTGTATTGTCAAGCAGGCAGAGCACAATGTCCTCTGTTATCACCAACATTCTTGAGATTATTTTCAGCACATTCAACACTCTAATAACAATAGCAGAGTTTTTGTGAGTGAAGGGGTTAAGTGTTGACATTCAGAAAATGTGTTATGTCATTTGATGCAGGGATGAAAAGGAGATTTTGGAGTCCCCAAACTTTTTAATTACATATTTTTATAAGAAATATATTGTCAAAATTTCAACCTAAAGTAGTAGAACTCTGCCCCAAGTAAGTAAAAGGGAAGTGGACAAAAAATGACAATTGGACAAAAAAATGATTCAGACAGGAAACAAAAGAGCAGTTGGTGAGCTATGTTTCTGGATGAATGAACCAGTACAACGGGTACTGTTGGCAAAATGTGTCCACTGATAGTCAAACATGATGACAACACTCGGACTCAACGACATTTTCACAAGATTGATACTGACAAAAATGTCAGAGGACAGAACAATTTGCTTGATCCTCTGATTGTAAAAAGAGTATAGCAGGTGTCTGTAAAGGGGTGAGGTACACAATGATACAATGTGTTCTTACCCTAATAAACCGGTCAACATTAGGACATGGCATGGTCCTCTCCACTGTGGAGAATGTGTAGATATCACATAGATGGTATAGAAAACCATCTTTGTAGATACCATTCTGACTACATAACCTCATGGCTCTTGACCTCTCATGTCATGTCTCAATCTGTGTCTGAGGTTTGATATCATGATTTTGATTGTGACCATCGGGGGGGTTACATTAGAGAAATTGGGAACCAGTTCATATGCGTCATACCAAACTGTCAGTACTTATTGTGACATCGACATAAACAGCTGAGCTGTTCTTGTTTATTCATGTTCTGTACGTAATATGTCATGTTTCATGTTTTGTGTGGACCCCAGGAAGTGTGGCTGCTGCTTTTGCAACAACAACAAAAAGAACCATTGACGTACATACTGTTAGGTTCTAAATTAACCTTATCAAATTTAACGGACGATTAGTAAAGCTCAAACCAAAATTATTCACCCATTGAGTCATTCAGCTACAGAAGACAAAAACCATTGTCATGACGTTGGCCTGGGGGGTATGTTTATGACAGTCATAAATACCTCTTCCCCTCTTTTTCCTCTCTCTACCCTACTGAGGTTACATTTGCAAAACCCTTGGTTAACATAGAGATTCGGGGAACATCAGAAGGTGGGGGGAAACAAACTATATTCTGGTAATGCGACCAATTGAACATATGCAGTGGTACTTAATGAATATGATGTCAGTTCGGTTGTCATTTGAGACATTCTCATCAATGATCAGATGACATAAACTATACAGTGGAAAGTCTACACATCAGAGTTATCGGATTCACATGGAATTGTTGTTCAATTTAAATGTTTGAATATGAAATTATTTGTGATGCGATGAAATGTGATTTTAGCTGCTAAAATGTGAGATGTGGGTTTTCATAAGATAGGGCTGCTCAATCAGTGGCCCGCCCTGTGAAGGGACATGGGCTATAAAACTTTACAAACACGCCTTCCTCTCCCTTCCTATATAAGCCCTTGATGACAATATAACTTTCTGTTCCGAAGATGTGAGGATGACGGTCCTATGTCAGAATGGTTCAGATAATAACTACAGAACGAAGCCAACATCAGTGTGAGCTTTGGTTGCGAATGGTATGAACTTTGAACTCTTATCCACTACAGAAGTGATACCTCCTAGCCGTTGAGTTAGCAACAGCAGATGCAAACGAGGGTTAGGAAGGAACAGAAAGAGTAACCCGTCTATCACACAACGACGTTACTACAACATATCCAATTGACCACCAGAGACATTCTTCAAAGGACTCGGTTGGTCAACACGGCCCTCCATCTACCACCAACCTACCGAAGCGCAGCTCAGAGTAAATGTTTATTGCATTTTCCTTTTCCAAATGGGCGGTAATTTAGAATGCATAAGATACTGTATTTACGATAGCACAGCTTCTTCCCTTTCTTCCTCAGTCTTCCCGCTCTTTCACTCAAACCCTGCCCCTTTTCTTTTGTGTAACAAGCTGTCATATCTGTTCCGCCCACTAGGGACGTTTTCCTTTATGACGTAATTTGTAATCAAGTTATGATTTAATTATGTGTATGTGTAATTCTGTGTGATTAGTTAGGTATTTAGTAAATAAATAATTAAACCCAATTTTGTATTGCTGATTCAACTTGTTAGCCAGGGTTCGTGCAGATAACTAAGAATTTACAACTTTCAGATGAGACTGAATTAAGATGAGGATTAATATTGACTGCTATTGATGTAAAATATTACTAGGTCTTTAAGAGTTTATTCGGAAGATAACAGCTCTATAAATATTATTTTGTGGTGTCCGATTCTCTAGTTCATTACATTTACATGATTAGCTCAATCAGGTGATATTAATTACAGAGAAATTATTTTATAGAATAGCATGTCATATCACTTAATCCGGCATAGCCAAAGACACGACACCATATTCACACAAGCACTGATATTTAACCCTTTCTCCTATGCTGATCCCCTCCTTACACATCTGAACCAATAAACCTCTGTTGATATCCAGAAGATTAGTGATATATGTTCTTCCTCACTTCATATAACCTGACTTCTTCCCAAATTCCTCACTCCTCTCCAACTCATGGCTGTCATGGTGACTTATACCAGACTGTGTCTCTTCTCCTCCCATAGGATCCCTGATGGCTAACAATAACATATCCTGACATAATGTAAACGTTATACATTACCCTCTCTCTCAGTGAAATGAATAAGTATATTTCATAATTTCAGATGTTAAGAAATCGAACCAATCAATTCTATGATGTCATATAGTTCACGGAGATAAATCAATCAGGCAACTAGGTTAATAGTATCATGCGTTAACATATCAATCAGTGGCTTCTGCACAGGTGCGTGATTGGAAAATCAATCAGTGAGGCCATTAAACAGGTTGGCTGGCCGTGGTCGGTCCTTTCTCTGCCTGAACCACAGGATGTGTACTGTGAGGATCACAGTGCTGTGACTGATGTTGCGTTTGAGTGGACATGGCTTTCCTCCTGCCTGCTGCTATATATATCTCCACCACACCACTGAGCCTTTGATCCCAGGGCTAATTCCCTTGAATTGTCCAAATCCACTCTGACGAGAGTGACAGCACCCACTGGGAGAGAGAGACAGAAAAAAATATATATAGAGAGAGAGAAGGGGAGAGAGAGAGAGAGGGAGAGAGAGAGATGTGGTGGGGGCACAGCCTACCTAGTCTTGACTGAAGGAGTGAAACGTCTCTTCAGCAGACTGCGTGTGAGCAGCCGCACACTTACACTCACTGAGCTAATGTAACAGTGCTCAGTCAACGCCGGGCTGTATGGTGTGCCTGTTTCATGTTCCCCAGATCTTCTGCACTGTGTGCCCACTTGGCGGAGGGACAAGCAGGCCTGGCTGACGTCACCCACCCAGCCCCCGTAATCAAAAGAGACAATAATCCCACAATCACACTACTGCAAAGCCCTGCCCGTGGAGAGAGAGAGCGAGCGAGAGGGAGAGGGAAAAGGAGAGGTGGAGAGAGAGATAGAAAGAGGTGGAGGGAGAGAGGGAGAGGGAGAGGGTGAGGGAGAGAGGGGCAGCTGTTAGACAGAGAAGCCCGGAGGCTGTGGACTAGTGGACACATGTTTCTTATCTTTTAGGTCAGTCCCGTGTTGACCCACAGAGGGAGCGACCTTACTGACCACAGAGTCTCCACCGTCAGAACCCCTCCCACGTGGACCCCATCACAGCCCATCCAGGCGTCGCCCTGGAGACCAGCTGCTCTCCTGAGGGGCCGGCGGAGGGAGAGTGCTGTAGGAGCTGCACCCCTCCGTCTGCACCACCTCCTCTGCCCTCTATGCCCACCATGGGAGTGACCACCTTGGAAGGCGTGGAGGTCTGCCAGGATGGGGAGGACTTCTGCCTGGCCACAGAAGGGTAAGACTCCTCTCTGATTGTGTGTGTGGATCACACAGGTATGCAGTGATACTCTAGTTATAGTTGATGATGACTGTTATGGAGATGGAGACCTGTGTCAGGACCTCATAGTAGAGTGTAGAAATTATACTAAGAAGGCACCAGTAGCAAAGTGTGGGCTTGATGGTTTGGGGAAGTAGAGAGTCAAACTGGTGAATGGGTGTGTGTATCAGTAGTGGAACTGAAAATGTTTGTGTTATCTGTGGTCTGTCATCAGTTTACACATGGTGATTTGTTCCTGTTTCCTGCCCCCAATCCTCCCATGCTACCGTGAAGTGAGTAACTGTGTTAGCTTGTTACTGACAGGCTGGCAGAGGATTGTTCAGGAGGCAGAGAGGAGATTACATCTAGGCTAAGCCAGTTGAAAATGTTACGTCACAGACGACACACAAACAGCTTAGCCATGCACATAGCACAGATACTATGTCAATAACATATCATAAAATGAATCAGGTCAAGAACATGGTATCTGTTAAGCTGAAACCAATTTCACAGAAATCTGGCTGTAAAAGTGACTGTAAAAGTGGTTTATACAGTTGTTCTGCCACTTTGAAAGAGTCTCTTACAGCCCAGCCTCATTAGAACGAAAGACATGTCAACAGGAGTGAGTGAGGGCCACAGTGACAGTAGGCCATAATACTAGACTGGCACTGGGAGGAGCGGTGAGGGTTGGGAGACAGATATTCAGTCCCTCTCAATCCTCTGGCAGCTTTTTTGGAAAACATAAACATATTTAAAGAGGATATAACTCAGGCTCATACAGTGAATGTGAAAATAAGTTTCTCCCTGATTTAACAGTGTTATCTAACATGGAAGTTGGAGGCCATAGATCCCCAGGTTAAGAAGGGACAGTCGAACCAGATGGGTGTGTGTGTGTGTGTGTGTGTGTGTGTGTGTGTGTGTGTGTGTGTGTGTGGGGGGTTACATTTCACCTGGATCTGACCCATGTATGGCAGATGACTCTCAGGCAATGTGTCTGTTTGGCCATCAGAGGATAGCTGGCATCACAGGGAAGTCATATGGGCTTTTAGCATGGAAGCTCAGCTTTGGACGCATTCTGATGGCCACATTCTGCCAATCCGTGACATAATGAAAAAAAGATGGACGAGGACATATTCTATTTTTATATGATCAAACCGCCCTGGCAGCCATAAGCAATCTAATCTGAAGCTCAGCGCTCAGTGCTAAGTGTGTGTGTGTGTGTGTGTAGGGGCCATGTGAAAGTGGCGACTAACCTCACCACAACTGGGATTCACTCTGGTACCTCAAAGACCAGCCCCAGCCAATCCGCTATAGCACTGACTCCTCTGGCCAAAGAAGGGCCTGTTTCAAATTGATAAGGGGCATGTAATGTGGCCTCCATTTATGGGCATGAGGGGCTAGAGAGAATTATGCTGAGAAAACCAGATGTGGTTGTCATGAGGTACACTAGTGAATATGTACTTAAAGAGGTCATTGGGGTGAGTAGTTTCCTGCTGTCCATTTGTAACTGGGAATATGCTTGAGCCAGTTTGACAAGACCAGAGTGACAGAGACAGTGTGTGTATAGTACTAGCACCAAGTTGGTCTCACTGGGAAAGGTGTGTGTACGGGAGGGGTTGGTCGATGAGAGGGATAAGGGGAGCAACAGGAAGAGGGAGGGAGGGATAGAGGGTAAGCAAGCATCTGTCAACAACAACTGTGTGACTGCAGGATGTCCAGAGCCTGCTGGTTGAAGTGACAAGGCTTCTGAGCATCGTGAGAAAGTCAATTAGTCATCCAGGTAAAAACATGATGATCCTTCAAGGTTGTGTCTGGTAAACACAGGGAGGTTCCATATAAGGGAAAAATCTAGGGTTTACTCTGGTGCCAGGATAGCCAAACTAGGGTTCAATCAGTTCCACCTGTTCCAAGGTTTTCTGTAGGTCAATGTATGTCAATGTATGTATTCCTATGTATTCCTCTCTGAGACACTTGTGCATGCAGAATTGTGTATGTGTACAGTGTAGTGTCATGTATTCCTCTCTGAGACACTAGTGCATGCAGAATTGTGTATGTGTACAGTGTAGTGTCAAGTCATCAATCAAACGTTAGGTAATCGATTTGATAAAATAGCCTGTCATATAATTTAATCGGTCAGAGACACGACATTAGTATGAGTATGCTACTCAGCCATGTAAAGTGATACATCAATGTTGAGTGTGAATGTGTTTTTGTCTTCATGTGCCGTGTTCCTGTAGTTCATCCCAGTGGCTTTCTATACTGTGTGTGTGTGTTATCAGTTAGCTGAACTATCTTTTACACACAGAAGGATGGAGGTGCTTGGTGCCCAGGAGTCATCGATGGGCGAGATGTCACCGCAGAGGAATAACGAGAACAGGTTATCTTTCCAGGTACATATCCGCCCAGCCACCCAGCCACCCATCCACCTCTGCATCAATATTCAACATCACAGACATGTTTCTCATTCCAAACACCCTTAATAAATGGCATGCTGTTGAACAATAGATTCTGATGGGTCTTTTAACTAATTTTTACAATACAAGAATCTATACCGGTGAATTAATGTCACCATCCATGTCACCAAACATTCAATCACCCACCTCTGGACCCTCCCTCTGCCTCCAGATCTTCCCAGACCCAGTGGAGGTGTATCTGAGTCCAGAGGGCTCTCCCAATCACCTGCAGCAGTTCAGTCCCTCTGAGAAGGAGCGGCTTCCCTCCATCGTGGTGGAACCCACGGACGTGAGCGAAGTGGAGAGTGGCGAGTTACGGTGGCCCCCGGAGGACATGGACTTCTGTTCTGAGGAGGATGAAGATCTGTTCCTGGAGCAGTGTATCCCCCCGGCCAATATTGCAGACTGGGGAGAGGAGGAAGAGACGTCTGTTCTCAACCACGAGCAGAACACATCCCTCATTGGTACGTTGTGTGTGGATTTCTTTGTCTGTATTTCTGTCTCTCTCTTTCTCTCCCTCTTAAATCTCTCTCTCGCTCAATCTCTGTAAATGCATGTTCTCATTCTCTTTTCAGAATCTCTTAGTTTCATACATCCATGCTTCTTTGCTTGCATAGATGAAAGATCAATAGGATAATCAGTCGTTCTTTATATGTCTTTGGTAAAGTATTATTATTTCTGTCTTACAGACCTCCAGTCAGATGCGTTCAGGGATGAAACACCCATTCTACCACCAAGCAGTCCACCTGCTCTGAACTGAGCCACCAACCTCACCCCTATACCCCTGCTATCTTCCTGAGGAAACCCCTCACAGACCATGGGTCACAAGTCAACATGAAACAGATTCCTGGACAGAATGGAACTACAGTTCAAATATTGTCCAACAATGAAAGGGGATAAGCTTCTATGTTATGTAAATAAGTTAAGTTAGGCAGTAGTGTAATGTCCTATGCAAAATGTCATAAATAAAACCAAGGACAGCTCTGAGGGAGAAGTGTTATCTGAAGGAGTAGTGTGAAGGAGAATATCTAACAATATCTAGCAAGGGTATTTAATTTAAGGAAAAGGACATTTTTGTTTGGACACACCTACTAACACACCTACTAACACACCTACTAATTCAAGGGTTGTTCTTTATTTTTACTATTTTCTACATTGTAGAATAGTGAAGACATCACAACAATGAAATAACACATGGAATCATGTAGTAACCAAAAAAGTGTTAAACAAAGCAAAATATATTTTAGATTATTCAAAGTAGCCACCCTTTGCCATGATGACAGCTTTGCACACTCTTGACATTCTCTCAACCAGCTTCATAAAGAATGCTTTTCCAACAGTCTTGAAGGAGTTCCCACATATGCTGTGCACTTGTTGGCTGCTTTTTCTTCACTCTGCGGTCCAACTCATCCCAAACCATCTCAATTGGGTTGAGGTTGGGTGATTGTGGAGGCCAGGTCATCTGATGCAGCAGCCCATCAGTCTCCTTCTTGGTCAAATACCCTTACAAAGCCTGGAGGTGTGTTTGGGGTCATTGTCCTGTTGAAAAACAAATGATAGTGCAAACCAGATGGGATGGCGTATTGCTGCAGAATGCTGTGTGCCTTAAAATCTAAATAAATCACAGACAGTGTCACCAGCAAAGCACCCCCGCACCATCACATCTCCTCCTCCATGCTTCACGGTGGGAACCACACATGCAGAGATCATCCGTTCACCTACTCTGCGTCTCACAAAGACACGGTGGTAGGAACCAAAATTCTCAAATTTGGACGAAAGGACACATTTCCACTGTTCTAATGTCCACTGCTCGTGGTTTTGGCCCAAGCAAGGCTCTTCTTCTTATTGTGTCCTTCCTTGCAGCAATTTGACCATGAAGGCCTGATTCACACAGTCTCCTCTGAACAGTTGATGTTGAGATGTGTCTGTTACTTGAACTCTGTGAAGCATTTATTTGGGCTGCAATTTCTGAGGCTGGTAACTCTAATGAACTTATCCTCTGCAGCAGAGGTAACTTATTCCTTTCCTGTGGCGATCCTCATGAGAGCCAGTTTCATCATAGCGCTTGATGGTTTTTGCGACTGCACTTTAAGAAACTTTCAAAGTGATTGAAATGTTCTGTATTGACTGACCTTCAAGTATTAAAGTAATGATGGACTGTCATTTCTCTTTGCCTATTTGAGCTGTTCTTGCCATAATATAGACTTGGTCTTTTACCAAATAGGGCTATCTTCTGTATACCACCCCTACCTTGTCACAACTGATTGGCTCAAACGGAAATAAATTCCACAAATTCACTTTTAACAAGGCACACCTGTTTATTAAAATGCATTCCAGGTGACTACCTCATGAAGCTAGTTGAGAGAATGCCAAGAGTGTGCAAAGCTGTCATCAAGGTAAAGGGTGGCTACTTTGAAGAATCTCAAATGTCAAATTGATTTGTTCAACACTTTTGTTCACTACATGATTCCATATGTGTTATTTCATAGTTGATGTCTTCACTATTATTTTACAATGCAGAAAATAGTAAAAATAAAGAAAAACCCTTGAATGAGTAGGTGTGTCCAAGCTTTTGACTGGTACTGTATTTATTTAATTGTTTTAATTATGGGGTTGAAGCCTGGTACTCCACACCACTTTGGACAAAAGAGTTGTCAGCCAGGTTAGCGAATATGGGCACTCCACCCATAAGGGTTAGACCCTTCAAACTCAACTCTGGACCTCGAAGCCAGGTCCACTGCTTTTTTTCATTGTTCCCCTCTAATCACTGACCGATTTAGACCTGGGACACGCTGGGTGCACGCTGGGTGCACGTCTAGATTTTTGCCCTAGCACTACACAGCTGATTCAAATATTCAAAGCTTGATAATGGGTTGGTTATTTGAATCAGCTGTGTAATGTTAGGGCAAAAATCAAGACGTGAACCGGGGGGGGCAGGACAGAGGTTGGGAAACGCTGCTCTAGACCACTGTTTTATGGACACCCATAGCCTAGTCAGTCGATAGTGGACGCTAGATCTAGTGGTCGCTACATGGTCTAGGGTTGATGTGCATTCCCAGTAAATACACTCCGGTCCCCATGGACTGACTCGTACATAAAGCATCCACCATTCAGGCTGCAAAAGACATCACTTTCCTCCTTAACTAGCTTAAATGGCGAGGTGACGGAAAAAGACGGAAAAAAACTGGAAAATGTGTGTTGGTTGAATACGGTGTGCAACATTTTAAACTGCTGAAAATGGTGGTGGATTTTTTTCTTTATTAAGACAGTACACATATTTGACCTTTTTTTCAGGCAGCTCGCCCTTAAAGCTAGTCGCCTTCCTAGGCTAGGGCACACACATGAGTAAACACATGCAAACCCTGAAGGTGCTTGTTGATATCAAAAGGGAACACAGCTGTTGTATCTGCTGTTGACAGTTTAATATGTAGATACATCTAGATATTAAACAAATTTGCAGTACAGGTGCTGTCATCATAATCAACACGTGTGTGTATAGCTTTGGCTTCCCAGCCAATTGTAAATATAAAACAATGTTGTCAACATCTTTTATGTAACAGTACAGTAATAACCATAATGACTTTAACAATAAAATTGTGAAATTCAGATTTAATAGTGTAGTTGGACTATGATTTTATAAGGCTTGATGTGAACATAACAATGATAGTAATAGGTGCTAGCATTAGCAATGTGGCTCTGGGGAAATTCCTTATTTTTTGGAGCTGCCTGAAAAAAAAGTATTCAGACCCCTTGATTTTTTTCCACATTTTATTACGTTACACTAAAATGGATTTTTTTAAATTATCCTCAACAATCTACACACAATAACCCATAATGACAAAGCGAAAACAGGTTATTAGAATTTTTTGCAAATGTATTAAAAATAAATACAGAAATACCTTATTTACATAAGTATTCAGACCCTTTGCTATGTTTCTACAACTTGATGGGAGTCCACCTGTGGTAAATTCAAAGGTACCAAAACATTTCTGCAGCATTGAAGGTCCCCAAGAAGACAGTAGCCTCCATCATTCTTAAATGGAAGAAGTTTGGAACCACCAAGACTGTTCCTAGAGCTGGCTGCCCGCCCAACTGAGCAATCGTGTGAGAAGGGTCTCGGTCAGGGAGGTGACCAAGAACCAGATGGTCACTCTGACAGAGCTGTAGAGATGGGAGAATCTTCCAGAAGGACAACCATCTCTGCAGCACTCCACCAATCAGGCTTTTATGGTAGAGTGGCCAGACGGAAGCCACTCCTCAGCAAAAGGCACATGACAGCCCGCTTGCAGTTTGCCAAAAGGCACCTAAAGTCTCTCAGACCATGAGAAACAAGATTCTCTGGTCTGATGAAACAAAGATTGAACTCTCTGGCCTGAATGCCAAGCGTCACGTCAGAAGGAAACCTGGCACCATCCCTACGGTGAAGCATAGTAGTGGCAGCATCATGCTGTCAGGAGTCAGGATCAAGGCAAAGATGGATGCAGAAAGTTCAGAGAGATCCTGGATGAAAACCCATTCCAGACCTCAGACTGGGATGAAGGTTCACCTTCCAACAGGACAACGACCCTAAGCACACAGCCAAGAAAACACAGGAGTGGCTTCGGGACAAGTCTCTGAATGTCCTTGAGTGGCCCAGCCAGAGCCTGGACTTGAACCCGATCGAAGAGACCTGAAAATAGTTGTGCAGCAACACTCCCCATCCAACCTAACAGAGATTGAGAGGATCTGCAGAGAAGAATGGGAGAAACTCCCCAAATACAAGTGTGCCAAGCTTGTAGTATTATACCCAAAATGACTCGAGGCTGCAATTGCTGTCCAAGGTGCTTCAACAAAGTACTGGGTAAAGGGTCTGAATACTTATGTGATATATACATCTTTTGTATATATATATATGAATTTTAAAAAATAAATCCATTTTAGAATAAGGCTGTAAGCTAACAAAATGTGGATAAAGGTCAAGGGGTCTGAATACTTTCCAAAGGCACTGTATCTGCCTGTCTATATTTGGTAATGTTTTGACATTTTGACAATTCCTGATCATAAGGAGGTTAGGTCATACTTGTCAAGGGGTCTGTGGACAGAAATTGTGCAAAAGAAGAACAGTTCCTGGTTTTAAAGGGTGTGTACAGTCATCAACAAGAGGACGTCCGAGCCATACGTCTGAAATCTAAGGTAAACGACAACCTTTACTGTCACCTTAACTTTAGTGTTTGGTGATTAGTTATCTGATTCTAATTATTTCATTTTAGAGGTATTGTTCACTTGAATGATGACTTTTAAAAGTCATATTGTTTAGTAAAATTCTGACTGGATTTGTGTCACTTCATAACTATGCCAGCATGAATGACATGATAATAGTCCTATGGTTATTTATTTTGGTCTGGAAATGGACACTTATGGATTCAATCTTTCAAATAAAACAATAGCAGATAGCAATTCATCAAAATAGTATGTAATTATAAACATATAATGCTTACATATGTATACAATTCTCAATTCCAGGATTCTTGAAAGGTGGGACAATCCTTGTCATGCAGTGAAACTTTATTTTATAGTAAAAAAATGTTTTTTTTTTGTTGCATTATTTGAGCTTAAAAATTACATTTAGTGGAATTTTATAAGGGGAAAGATTTGCTTTTGGAAATTTCAAAATATTGCCCAGAAATGCCCTTGTACAGAGCAAAGGATCCCAATTTCAAACTCTCGTAAAAACGAGCAATATTTAATATGAACTGAAAAGGAATGTTATGCAATTTCTTGCTCCTGGTTACCACGCTGCTTGGTCCGGTTGTGGTGGGCGGTTCTGTAACGAATCTTTTCGTCGTCTGAGGAGTAGGAAATATCGGACCAATATGTTGCGTGGTAAGTGTTGGTCATATTTATTACACTGAACACAGGAAACAAACGAACAAGCGAATAAAGAAAAACCGAAACAGTCCGAATGGTGAAAAACACTGAAACGGAAAATAACCACCAACAAACAAGAGTGGGAAAACAGGTTGCCTAAGTATGGTTCTCAATCAGAGACAACGATTGACAGCTGCCTCTGATTGGGAACCATACCAGGCCAAACACATAGAAATATAAACACAAGAACAAAACATAGAATGCCCACCCCAACTCACGCCCTGACCAATCTAAAATAGAAACATACAAAAGAAACTAAGGTCAGGAGGTGACAGGTTCCTAAAACACGTGTCCGGAGATTTGGGGCTCTATTCAGTATGTGTCACGGAAGTTCAGTATTAAAACGTGATTGAAATATAAAGACAATGTTCTCGCTTTAGCGGAGACTGCGTTTGGTTTAAAAAGAAATTACCTCAAAATGTTGTTATGCTACAACGATACAGATGGAATAGAGCCCTTGGTGACCTGTAAAGCCCTTGGTGGCCTGTAAAGTTTTCTACTTTTGATAGAATTAAACAAATAATATTGAAATTACCATGGTCACACCCATAATCTGTCAACTCCATCTCCCTTATACACTGAACAAAAATATAAACGCAACATGTAAAGTGTTGATCCCATGTTTCATGATTTGAAATAAAAGATCCCAGAAATTTTACATACACACAAAAAGCGTATGACTCTCAAATTTGTTTACATCCCTGTTAGTGAGCATGTATCCCTTTTAATCCATCCACCTGAGAGGTGTGGCATATCAATAAACTGATTGAACAGCATGATCATCACCAGGTAAACCTTGTGTTGGGGACAATAACAGGCCACTCTAAAATGTGAAGTTTCAAGGGAGCGTGCAATTGGCATACTGACTGCAGGAATGTCTACCAGAGCGGTTGCCAGAGAATTTGGCAGTACGTCCAACCAGGCCTCACAACCGTAGATTATGTGTATGGCGTTGTGTCAGGAAGCGGTTTGCTGATGTCAACGAGTGCCCCATGGTGGTAGTGGGGTTATGGTATGGGCAGGCATAAGCTACGGACCACAAACACAATTGCATTTTATCATGGACATTTTTCTGCATGGACATGGACATTTTTTTTAGGTATCTGTGACCAACAGATGCATATCTGCATTCCCAGTCATGTGAAATCCATAGATTAGGGCCTAATGAATTCATTTAAATTGACGGATTTCCTCATATGAACTGTAACTCAGTAAAATCAATGAAATTATTGTATGTTGCATTTATATTTTTGTTCAGTATAGATTAAGATAGGATATTCATTTTGGTTCAAATATGTTTATTTTAATTAGGTTTTGAAGTCATAAAGCAACTGAGGGAAAACAAACCACTTGAATGAAGAATAATCGTTTTTTTGTCAACTCTGTCAAACATAAACTCGTCTAACGTTACCTCCGTCAGAGTGCTGAAAGATTGTGTTATAATGTTATAGAACTTTTATTTTTAGAGGCAAAAATATGTCTGTTTTAAATGTTTTTCTCAACTCTGTTAGTAGCTTGTCAACAGAATTAAACAAAAATAAGTTTGGAGATTTGTATTACGTATTTGAATAATCTAATGTTATCATGAAACTATCAATGCCTTTAACCTTTAAACACTTTTTGGATAATACATGTAAAAATAAAATGCCTTTTAAGGTGTCTGACAGAGTTTATATACATCCTATGAAAATATCTATTTCAAATGTTGTTAATATTAGGAAAAGTATTTGTGAAAAAAGTAGAGATTGTCCCTTCTATCAAGAATTATATTATAGTAGCTATCAAATGACTGTCTTTTCCTTTCCCCTCAACAGTCACCTCCAATCATGGATGATATGTGCTCGATTCTCACTGAAGAGGAGTTGAGTCTCTACAACATCACTGATTGTGAATTCATCAGGCCTGGGGGCCTTGGTCCTGTGCTCGGGCCCCGTCACCTGTCCGCCCTGGTGTTCTATGGCTTGGTCTTCCTGCTGGGTGTCCCGGGCAACGCTCTGGTGGTGTGGGTGACGGGCTTCCGCATGCCGCGCTCCGTCACCTCTCTGTGGTTCCTCAACCTGGCCCTGGCTGACCTGCTGTGCTGCCTGTCCCTGCCCCTCCTCATGGTGCCCCTGACCATGGACCAGCACTGGCCCTTTGGCCCCGTGGCCTGCAAGCTGCTCAAGGGCCTCATCTACCTGATTATGTTCTGTAGCGTGCTGCTGCTGGTACTCATCAGCCTGGACCGCTTTCTGCTGGTCAGCCGGCCCGTGTGGTGCCAGAACTGGAGGAGGCCTCGCAAGGCTGGTTGGGTATGTGTTGGGGTGTGGCTCCTGGCCCTGCTGTGTAGCATCCCCCAGTTTGTCTATGTGAAGGAGGTCCAGTTAAGCACCAGTAAGTCAGAGTGCCTGGGATTGTACACTGTAGCCAGCGCCTGGGCTAACACTACAGTACGCTTCCTGGTGGGTTTCGTGCTGCCATTCATCACCATTGTGACTTGTCATTGGGTTGTGTACAGCAGGGCCAGGCAGGGTTCTGGGGTGGGGCCTGGGAGGGTGAGTGAGGCGCGCTCCAGACGCACCTTGAGGGTCATTGTTGCCGTGTCGCTGAGCTTCTTCCTGTGCTGGCTTCCACTGCACATACTGGACTTCCTGGTTCTATCAACCCCCCGGCACTCATCGCACAGCGCCAACGTACAGCTGGTCCACACTCTGGCCCTCTGTCTGGCCTACTGTAACAGCTGCCTCAACCCTCTGCTCTATGTGTGTCTGGGACGAGGCTTTAAGCAGAGTATCAATCGCTCCCTGCGCAATATGTTCAACTTTGCCACAGAGGAGTCGGTAACCAGACAGAGCATGTTCAAGAGCACATCAGAAAGAACCCAGGAGATGAATATGTGAAGTTCTGTGTGTGTGCATGTGAGTTTTTGCGTGTCGGAGGTGGAACTGCGTTAGAGCTGTCAAATCTACAAGCGGCTCCTGGCATTATAACTAAAGTGGACATTGCAAATTTGCTGCATGGAGTCGCATTAAGAGAAATCCCATGCAGCCTTGTTTACAAGTTTTAACACTGGAATGTGAGATGCAATCAACACCTTGATTAGGCTGATAGAAATCCTCATTCATCATTTTAATGATTTTCAACTTAAGCGTAATAACTTTATATATATCGTAACGCAAGGGGGACAGGTGTGGCTTTGTGACAAGGATCAAGAGCAGCTGCTCACCGAATTGACAGCTCCAACGCATTTACACCTCCATAACATCAGCTATGTTTAGATTTTACTTCATTTTCATAGATATGTCATTTTGACAAATATGTCATGTTTTTGCCTTCAGATAACAAGAACTGTTAATGAGCACACCAGAACATGAATTGTGTTAAACATTTAAATTAAGAAAATAAATACATGTATTTCTGTTGAAATAAAATGTTTTATGAAACAAATTTGCTCTTTAAAATGCTTTCATCCCACACCCATGTTGTCTTCCTCTGGCACAACTGTGATAAACTCTCTCTTTCAGATATCTGTGGTAATCAGCAGTGCAACTTTCTCAATAAATCACCCCTGCATTTCCTAGAGTTCACTGGAGTGCCACTTGGAAATTGTTAATCATTCACAATCTCTGTGCTCTGTGCCCTGTGCTCTGTGCTCTGTGCCCTGTGCTCTGTGCTCTGTGCTTGCCTAAAGATGAGGGGGTTCAGAAACTCTAATACAGGAACTTTAATACAGTGTTGTGCAACAGAACAGGAAGCCCTGTCCTCTCTGCAATATGTCTCTGCCAGCAATCACACTTGTGCAATTACAGGCTTTATTTAATCAGATCCGATTTAGCTGACATCCCCATAGCGGTTGTTTTGGAGTGTCGGAGGTGGAACTGTGTCAGAGCGGTTAAATCGACAAGCGACTCCTGGTATTATACCTAAATTGGACATTTACCATATGTGGTAATCAACAGTGCCACTTCCTCAATAAATCACCCCGGCATTCCCTAGAAATACAGTTCACTGGTGCCATTTTGAAATGGTTGTTAACACTTTATTTGGATAGTCCATATGTAGATGCTCTATAGACTATCAGTAACATTTCAACTAACTACTAACCCTAACCGTAATCCTAATCTTTAACGTAACCCTTACCCTAACCTTATCCTAACCCTTATTCTAAACCCCATTCTAACCGTAAGCTTAGCAGGCAGTTTGTTGACAGTATGACCATCTGTAGAACATCTACAGATGGAAAATCCGGACTATCCAAATAAAGTGTGACCAAATTGTTTATCATTCACAAGCTCTGTGCTCTGTGCCCTGTGCCCTGTGCTCTGTGCCCTGTGCTCTGTGCCCTGTGCTCTGTGCCCTGTGCTCTGTGCTCTGTGCTTGCCTAAAGACGAGGGGGTTCGCATTTGGGACATAAAAAAACCGAATAGAAATAAAAAGCTTAAGGCCTGGGTTAGGGTTAGTTAGTATACCATCAATCATCAATCAATCATGTACAACATTTTAGAATGCACATATTTTCATATCTTGGTACATGAAAATATGCAGATGTTCTGAGCAAAGTTTAAAGCAGTTTTACTGATACACCACAGGGGGGTGATGTACACTTTCTGTTATACAACTAGCACACTGAAAGCAGTTTAGGCTGCCAGAGAGAGGCTATGTCTAACAGGCAGCTCAATCCTGATATTTTTGTCATTGATCTTTGATCAATCAGATCAGCTCTGAATAAGATCTAATGTGAAAATAACTAAATAACTAAATAAATAAATATCCAGCAGGCATTCTGGAGTCCACTATTCTAGGTTGAATACTAGAAAGTGTAAAATGAATCACATGGCCTAAAAGACCACAACATCTTTATTTACAAACTACATTCATACAAACAAGGCCACACGTAGGTATTTACAGAAATGAGTGTGTTGACCCCTCACTATAGTCACCAACAGGGCCAGTGCTACAGACATGGGCTTCAGGTCCAGGTGGTGGTGGTGCAGCTGAGAGAGGCGAGGTAGCGGTTCACTTTCAGGTGTCCATATGTGACATGGCAGTGTTACCATCAGTGGATGACTTTCATAAACTAATGAATGGTTAATGCACAGTCTGATGGTGAAATGTGGTTTAGCTAGATGATATCATGATACTGATCTTAGGCCAGTTACAGACATCTGAGTTTTTCCTGACGGTAAAATAGATTTAGATTTTATGACAATGCTGCACGGACCAGCAGAGGTAGACGTTAGGGTGTGAACTGTAGGTGATGTAGGTTGAACCATCAGACTATGCAGGATATGGGCAGTAGAAACAATCAGGGACTGACATATTTTCAGACTGTTGTCATGACTTTGAGAGAGCCGGCGCGGAATCGCAGAATCTTCTTCTTCAGGGCATGAGAGGCTTTGATTTTAACAAAGGCCTTGGGCTGCGTGGAGTCCTTTGAGGAGGCCTGAGGTGAGGAGGAAGAGGAGGAAGAGGGGGCCAGACAAGGGGGCAGCTGCTGGGGCCACACCAGCCCCCCCTCATCAGAGTCACTAGAGAGGGAGCTGGAAGCAGGGGAGTACACCTCACTCATGCTGAACTCTGACTCCCCAGGGGCAGCCTGCACACGGCCCTCCTCTCCCCGACACAGAGGTGCTCTCTCCGGGTACTCTGAGAGGCGAGGCTGGGCATGGACCTGAGAGAGGTGGTTGGGGTTTGTATGAGAGCAGGCCTGGGTGTAGCGGACCCTACGAGGTGGGTATCTGTGGGCCTGCTCACCCTGGGTCTCCCCTTCCTCCTGGCTGAGCTCCAGGGTGGAGCACCAGCGTTGCCCCCCAGCGGTGTTGTTGTGCTGGGGGCCTGTGTGTGGATCCTGGCACCTCTGGTGCTGGGGGCGCTCGGCTGTGCTGTACCTGTGCTTAGGGAAAGCCCTCTGCCCCATCAAACTGTTCTCAGACTGGGAGCGGCAGGTCCTGTCATCAGGCTTCTTGGAGCTCTGTCCCTCCTCATGACTCTTCTTCCCCGTGGCCCTGGCCTTTGAGCTGCTTTGGTCTGGGGACACAAAGGTTTGGCTGGGCTTGGAAGGCTCTGGAGGATAATGTGAGGGGGAGTATTCTGGAGGATAGTGTGAGGATAGTACAGGGGCGTGGCATGCCTGCCCAGGAATGTACTGCGCTCTGACAAGGTGTTTATGTGAAGCTGGGGAGTGGGACAGTGGATAGTGCTGGGGGGAATCAGACTCACTACTTAAACAAGGGTCCATTGCTCCACAAGGGGGGTCCAGGGAGGGCGGATGCCCCCCGGCCAGGGAGTGAGGTCTGGAGTGAGGGTAGGGTAAAGACAGATAACAGTCCTCCTCCATGGATGGGGCCTCCCCCCCCCACGCCTCCCTGTCTAGAGGGTCACACCCCCAGGCCTGGCACTCACGGTCAGGGTAGAGGTCCTGTGGGTCAGGGATGCAGTGCTCAGGGGTGTGAAGAGGGGGTTTCCTTTGCAGGCTGCTCTGCCTGTTAATGCTGGATGAGGAGGAGATGGAGGGGTCAGGCCCCAGGCTGGTACGAGGCATGCAGGGCCGGGGTGAGAACGCGTAGCGATGGATGAGACCCAGGATGTAGCCTTCTACCCTCAGAGCCTGCTGGAAATCCTCCTCAGTGGCCTGGTCCTCCCAAACCTGGGCAGAGTGTGGGTCCCACTGCCAGGGCTCCTCAGCCGTCACTTCCTCAGCGATGCCCTCCAGGGGTGGATAGGGGGCAGAGATGGAGTGGGGCACAGTGGCACGAGGGGCTGGCTCCATCAGACTCTCACTTGTCAGTTGGAGGGCATCTTCTGTAGATGGAGAGCACAGAGAGAAGTTGTGTTTGTTTTACTACTGATACCAGTACCTAATGCAACTATAATAACAATGTAATAAAGTAAAGACAGCCCATGGTATTGTTGCTATGATACCATGAACCCTATTGGGGTTGAAAGAGAGCTGTTGATAGTGAGAGTGAGCTGAACTCACTCAGAGACTTGGGCCTCTCAGTGCTGCTGTAGCCCCAGCCAGAGGGGGGCTCTGGGAACTCAGAGGGACAGGAATGCCCCTTTGGAGACTGGCCCTCACTCGACTCATAGAACCCTGGGAAACACAGATGATGTCACTCATTAGACCTCGGCTCTTTCAGGCTTTCTCAAACCATATGTTGACAAACTAATTTCTGACGTCTCGGCTCTTTCACAAATCACAGAACCAATAACAGCAGAAAGTAGGGCATACAAACAACATTTGTTCAAACTAATGAAATGTTAAAGTCATTATACATGTACTTCAAAGAAATATAGGGCCACAATTAATGTAAAAAGAGTATACAGAAAATATACAGAACATGAGTCAAACACACAAAAAAATTGTGTTACTACATTAAGAAAAATATAAGTACCCCATGCCCCTCTGATGTGGTTCAGGGGTTAAAGTTCTGAGGTCAGACATTGACAGGTGGTAGCATAAGAAGTTGAAAAATAAAAGGAGAGCTGCACACTCTAGGAGCTTGGATGTAATAATTTAATAACCTAATAACCAACGTTTCGACAGACAAGCTGTCTTCATCAGGGTATTATCATGACACAAGGCAACACCCAGATGCAGACACAGGAGGCAGATGGTTGGAGTCTTACAATATTTGTTAATCCAATAGGGCAAGGCAAGAGAATGGTTGTGGACAGGAAAAAGGGTCAAAACCAGTTCAGAGTCCAAAAGGGCAGGCAGAATCAAGGTCAGGGCACGCAGGATGATCAGGCAGGCAGGAAAGTAGTCCAGAGTCAGGCAGGGGCCACACCGGGAAGAGTATTAAAAAGAGAATAGCAAAAGGAGTACGGGAAAACACGCTGGTTGATTTGATTAACATACAAGACGAACTGGCACAGAGAGACAGGAAACATAGGGATAAATACACTGGGAAAAATAAGTGACACCTGGAGGGGGTGGAGACAATCACAGGAACAGGTGAAACAGGTTCTTGATTCTTCACAAAAAAATACAGTTTTATATCTTTATGTTTGAAGCCTGAAATGTGGCAAAAGGTCGCAAAGTTCAAGGGGGCCGAATACTTTCGCAAGGCACTGTATATAAATACAACATATAAAAACATGGATAGCATACAATCATAGATACAGTTTGTTGAGGGCATTTAGCTGTTCCCAGTTTCCATTGAAAACAGTTTTCCCCTTTAGCCAATTCTGTCGAATCAAATATGGCTGAGATGCAAAGAAAATTAAATGAAAGGGTGTACAAAAAGGGTCAGATTAATACTGTCATTGAGAAAATCCAAAACAAATCGAGATACGATCTCTTTCAAGGACAGTCTCACAAAAGAAGCATTCTTCCGTTCTTACTACTATTCAAAGTGCTCTGAACAAATTAAGAGAATCGTTCACAAACATTGACACATTCTAAGATCCGTTGTCAGTATCGGTATTGTGTCTTTGGACCCTCCCTTGATAGTATTCTTGCGGGGCAGAAATCTCAGAGATCAGTTGGTAAACTCTGATTTACCACCCCAAAATACCCTTCCACAACATCTATTTGCACCTTCCCGGATGGAAACTACAACTGTAATGGCTGTGCTCAATGTAATGGCACTTACAAATGTAGATCCTTCAAACACCCCCAAACAGGAAAACAGATCCCAATCAAAGGTGTTATCACATGCTCCACTAAGGCAGTTATTTATCTTCTAACTTGTCCTTGTGGTAAAAATTATGTGGGTAAAACGAAGCGCATAGTAGCACCAGTAGGTTCAAGAACTCAACGTACTGTACCCAGTAGCAGACCACTTTTTGGAAGCCAACCACTCTATTTCGTTCCTACGTTATATCCGCATGGAACCCGGCATCCTCCCTAGGTGAGGGGGTGACCTTGACAATTTATTGTTAAAACGAGAGGCTGCCTGGATTTTTAAGACCTTTGCTCCCTTCGGTCTCAAAGTTGACTTTGATCTGAAGCCATTTTTGTGATTATTTTGATTTTGCTATTCATTGTTTAATGTTTGTAGGCATATGTAGCCAAACTGTATCTATGATTGTATGCTATCCATTCATGTTTTTATGTGTTCTATTCATATCTGTAAATTAAAAAATTATATCAAGCCATACCCAGCCATGATTTCAGACACCTGGGTGTTCTTTGACACTATATAAAGTAGTAACCCACAGTGTTTATAAAAAAATTAAAAATTGTAATCTTTTTTTAATTATTATGTTTTTTTTAAGGGTTGGATCAGCTTTAATATTGCAGATTGTTGCTTCCATCAATTTAATTGTCTGCATCATTTCCAATCCCCCATATATGTTTTGGGTAAATATATATATCCATAAACATGCATACTATATATACATAAACATTCATACATATACAGTGCCTTGCGAAAATATTCGGCCCCCTTGAACTTTGCGACCTTTTACCACATTTCAGGCTTCAAACATAAAGATATAAAACTATTTTTTTGTGAAGAATCAACAACAAGTGGGACACAATCATGAAGTGGAACGACATTTATTGGATATTTCAAACCTTTTTAACAAATCAAAAACTGAAAAATTGGACGTGCAAAATTATTCAGCCCCCTTAAGTTAATACTTTGTAGCGCCACCTTTTGCTGCGATTACAGCTGTAAGTCGCTTGGGGTATGTCTCTATCAGTTTTGCACATCGAGAGACTGAAATTTTTTCCCATTCCTCCTTGCAAAACAGCTCGAGCTCAGTGAGGTTGGATGGAGAGCATTTGTGAACAGCAGTTTTCAGTTCTTTCCACAGATTCTCGATTGGATTCAGGTCTGGACTTTGACTTGGCCATTCTAACACCTGGATATGTTTATTTGTGAACCATTCCATTGTAGATTTTGCTTTATGTTTTGGATCATTGTCTTGTTGGAAAACAAATCTCCGTCCCAGTCTCAGGTCTTTTGCAGACTCCATCAGGTTCTTCTTCCAGAATGGTCCTGTATTTGGCTCCATCCATCTTCCCATCAATTTTAACCATCTTCCCTGTCCCTGCTGAAGAAAAGCAGGCCCAAACCATGATGCTGCCACCACCATGTTTGACAGTGGGGATGGTGTGTTCAGGGTGATGAGCTGTGTTGCTTTTACACCAAACATAACGTTTTGCATTGTTGCCAAAAAGTTCAATTTTGGTTTCATCTGACCAGAGCACCTTCTTCCACATGTTTGGTGTGTCTCCCAGGTGGCTTGTGGCAAACTTTAAACGACACTTTTTATGGATATCTTTAAGAAATGGCTTTCTTCTTGCCACTCTTCCATAAAGGCCAGATTTGTGCAATATACGACTGATTGTTGTCCTATGGACAGAGTCTCCCACCTCAGCTGTAGATCTCTGCAGTTCATCCAGAGTGATCATGGGCCTCTTGGCTGCATCTCTGATCAGTCTTCTCCTTGTATGAGCTGAAAGTTTAGAGGGACGGCCAGGTCTTGGTAGATTTGCAGTGGTCTGATACTCCTTCCATTTCAATATTATCGCTTGCACAGTGCTCCTTGGGATGTTTAAAGCTTGGGAAATCTTTTTGTATCCAAATCCGGCTTTAAACTTCTTCACAACAGTATCTCGGACCTGCCTGGTGTGTTCCTTGTTCTTCATGATGCTCTCTGTGCTTTTAACGGACCTCTGAGACTATCACAGTGCAGGTGCATTTATACGGAGACTTGATTACACACAGGTGGATTGTATTTATCATCATTAGTCATTTAGGTCAACATTGGATCATTCAGAGATCCTCACTGAACTTCTGGAGAGAGTTTGCTGCACTGAAAGTAAAGGGGCTGAATAATTTTGCACGCCCAATTTTTCAGTTTTTGATTTGTTAAAAAGTTTGAAATATCCAATAAATGTCGTTCCACTTCATGATTGTGTCCCACTTGTTGTTGATTCTTCACAAAAAAATACAGTTTTATATCTTTATGTTTGAAGCCTGAAATGTGGCAAAAGGTCGCAAAGTTCAAGGGGGCCGAATACTTTCGCAAGGCACTGTATGTAAATTAACCAATGATATCAAGCCACACCTGGCCATAATTACACACACCTGTGTGTATCCTTTGAAACTATATAAACTAGTGACCCACTGTGTTTGTCTGTCACGTTCTGACCTTTATTTCCTTTGTTTTGTATTTAGTTAGTATGGTCAGGGCGTGAGTTGGGTGGGCAGTCTATGTTTGATTTTCTATGATTTGGGGATTTCTATGTTTCGGCCTAGTATGGTTCTCAATCAGAGGCAGGTGTCATTAGGTGTCTCTGATTGAGAATCATACTTAGGTAGCCTGGGATGCACTGTTTGTTTGTGGGTGATTGTCTATGTTAGTGGCTTGTGTCAGCACAGGTCTGATTGGTAGCTTCACGGTCGTATTTGGTTTATTGTTTTTTGTTACTCTTTTGTATAGTGTTCAGTGTTCTCTTTATTAAAATTCACTATGAACACATACCACGCCGCATATTGGTCCTCTGATCCTTCTCGCCTCTCCTCTTCAGATGAAGAGGAGGAAGACCGTGACATTGTCATTATAAACTGGGTGGTTTGAGCAGTGAATGTTGATTGGCTGACAGCAGTGGTATATCAGACCATATACCACAGGTATGACAAATCATTTATTTTTACTGCTCTAATTACGTTGGTTACCAGTGTATAATAGCAATAAGGCACCTCAGGAGTTTGTGATACAGTATATGGCCAATATACCAAATCAATCAATATACCAACCATATCAAATCAAATTGTATTGGTCACATGCACATGGTTAGCAGATGTTAATGCGAATGTAGCGAAAAGCTAGTGCTTCTAATTCCGACAGTGCAGTAATATCTAACAAGTAATCTAACAATTCCCCAACAACCACCTAATACACACAAATCTAAAGGGGTGAATGAGAATATGTACATATAAATACAGTGGGTAGAACAAGTATTTGATACACTGCCAATTTTGCAGGTTTTCCTACTTACAAAGCATGTAGAGGTCTGTAATTTGTATCATAGGTACACTTCAACTGTGAGAGACAGAATCTAAAACAAAAATCCAGAAAATCACATTGTATGATTTTAAAGTAATTAATTTGCATTTTATTGCATGACATAAGTGTTTGATCACCTACCAACCAGTAAGAATTCCGGCTCTCACAGTCCTGTTAGTTTTTCTTTAAGAAGCCCTCCTGTTCTCCACTCATTACCTGTATTAACTGCACCTGTTTGAACTCGTCACCTGTATAAAAGACACCTGTCCACACACTCAATCAAACAGACTCCAACCTCTCCACAATGGCCAAGACCAGAGAGCTGTGTAAGGACATCAGGGATAAAATTGTAGACCTGCACAAGGCTGGGATGGGCTACAGGACAATAGGCAAGCAGCTTGGTGAGAAGGCAACAACTGTTGGCGCAATTATTAGAAAATGTAAGAAGTTCAAGATGACGGTCAATCACCCTTGGTCTGGGGCTCCATGCAAGATCTCACCTCGTGGGGCATCAATAATCATGAGGAAGGTGAGGGATCAGCTCAGAACTACACGGCAGGACCTGGTCAATGACCTGAAGAGAGCTGGGACCACAGTCTCAAAGAAAACCATTAGTAACACACTATGCCGTCATGGATTAAAATCCTGCAGTGCACGCAAGGTCCCCCTGCTCAAGCCAGCGCATGTCCAGGCCCGTCTAAAGTTTGCCAATGACCATCTGGATGATCCAGAGGAGGAATGGGAGAAGATCTTGTGGGCGGATGAGACAAAAATAGAGCTTTTTGGTCTAAACTCCACTCGCCATGTTTGGAGGAAGAAGAAGGATGAGTACAACCCCAAGACCACCATCCCAACCGTGAAGCATGGAAGTGGAAACATCATTCTTTGGGGATGCTTTTCTGCAAAGGGGACAGGACGATTGCACTGTATTGAGGGGAGGATGGATGGGGCCATGTATCACGAGATCTTGGCCAACAACCTCCTTCCCTCAGTAAGAGCATTGAAGATGGATCGTGGCTGGGTCTTCCAGCATGACAACGACCCGAAACACACAGCCAGGGCAACTAAGGAGTGGCTCCATAAAAGAAGCATCTCAAGGTCTTGGAGTGGCCTAGCCAGTCTCCAGACCTGAATCCAATAGAAAATCTTTGGAGGGAGCTGAAAGTCTGTATTGCCCAGCGACAGCCCTGAAACCTGAAGGATCTGGTGAAGGTCTGTATGGAGGAGTGGGCCAAAATCCCTGCTGCAGTGTGTGCAAACCTGGTCAAGAACTACAGGAAACGTATTCCTGTAATTGCAAACAAAGGTTTCTGTACCAAATATTAAGTTCTGCTTTTCGTCAGTGTATCAAATACTTGTTCTCCCCACTGTATATGGATGAGCGGCGAAGAACTGTGCCTAAGAACAGCCCTTAGCTGTGGTATATTGGCCATATACCACACCTCGTCGGGCCTTATTGCTTAATTGTACCCTGATGAAGACAGCTTGTCTGTTGAAACATTAGTTATTAGGTTATGAAATTATTGCATCTGAGCTCCTAGAGTGTGCGGCTCTCCTGTCCTTTTTCAAATATTCTACTCTGCTAGCCAGCACCTTGCCTAAACAGGTGTGCATTTCTTTTGCCTCCAGGTTGCATGAGGAGTACCTGAGCTGGGCCGACTGTCCATCGTGTCACCTTGGGTCCCCTCATAGGTGACATCATCTGTGTCCACTCTCAGCTCACAAACCTGCTGTTCCAGTGCCAGCATTAGCCCCCAGGGGGAGCTCTGGAGCGCCCTCTGAAACAGACCAACACGCTGGCATGATAACACATACACTAGACATACATATTTATAAGTCAATGTGAATTATGACCAAGTGTAGTAATTTTTCATACATTTACCTGGATGACCAAAACACACCATTAACCTTAAACAAATAACCGTATACAGAATGTTTTATCCACACCTTTGGATAGTGGTCATAGTATAGGCCTATACACATCAGTGTGCATGGCCGCATGCATGCTACTATAGCCCAATCCCAGTTGTGTAAGATACCTGAGGATGCAGCCAGCTGGAACATGAATAATTCACTGTAGTGGGAACTGTGTTGAGATGTTATTTCTGTGGATGCACATGCAGCAGGACACACACATCTCATACACCAGGGGGTTGTTTAATCAGCCAGGCAATTTCAGGTCATCTGAGTACTCACAGTCAACACACACTATGCATGGCCTCCCCAGCACGCACACGCACACACACTTCAATTTGCCTGTTCTGACTTTTGCTACATTAAATTATGTAATTAACAGATGTCAGCAAAATGATGTGACACTCTACATTACAGAGTCTTGGGGATGGAGAGGCTGTTAGACAACTGACAGGAGACGCTTCACTGTAGAGAGTGTGTGTGTGTGTGTGTGTGTGTCTGAGTGTGTAGTGTTTCTGTGTGTGTGTGTGTGTGTGGGGGGGGGGGGGGCTTACTTAAAAAAGGATGTAGCTGTACACTGCTGGGATGCAAATTATTAATTGAAAGTTACCAAGGTTTCAGCAGTGTGGCGGGGAGGGAAAATCTTCCTTGAATTAAATGAGCATACAGTATGTGGAGCGTGCAGTGACAGATGAATGAAAAATACAGCCTGTCATTTTGGCATTACAAGGAGCCAACCTTCACATGAGCCAAACCAGCATCATACCAATGAAAGCTAACATAATGAGCTAGAGAGTATAAAAACACTCCACATACTGTAGATCTCAACTTTCCTATTCATATCGACACTGAGTAAAAAAACAACAAGCAGCACCATATCTGGTCATCAGGATGGCTGTTTTTCTGGTCACTCAGCAGCGCTGGAATAATTGCTGGGATTCTGGGTGCTTTGTCTCAGCCAGATTAGAATAGATCAGTTTGATAGCGGCGCTGTGTTTATGAACAGGCAAAAGACCCAAGCCAGGCTGTCCGCCTAAGCATTCATTGTGCAATAAAACCTATTGGAGAGATGTTTTCTGCCACTAAACTAATATCAAATACAAAACCATTGTATTATGGTGGTTCCTAATAGGAGAGTGGAAGAGATCTCTAGGTTTTTATATCTACCTGAGTCCGAACAAAATAAATAATACGAGGAAGGAAGGAGAGAGAGAGAGGAAAAGAGAGAGGAAAACAGTGTATTGGAAATCAATTTATCCGTGACACACTTTCACAAAATGGATCATTAGGCCTAGGTCCTCTGGCAAGCTATCCTCACACGGATAGAACTAGCAGACACTGTGAAAGGCTGGCTTATTAAAACGTAATGACACTGTGACGTAGAAGTCCGTCACTGGCCGCATTTGGTTCTTTAACGCACACACATATTCATCACTCCTTCCTGCGCCATTATACCATAAGTTAACAATGTGGGTCGACACACAATTTAACTTCTGTCTTGGTGCATGCATTTCACACTTGTCAATGTTCATATTTGAGAGATACAATAATTATTATACTTATCCATGTTGTGGATGAGCGCATTGTTTGTTTGTTCTGTTCCTCTCTCTCCATCTCTGTAGCTTCTGGGTATGCTGGAAAAGGACCCGAGCTAAGGGAATTGGGTTGGCTTTATAGTGCCTGTCCCAAATGGCTCATTAATGCATATGGGCATATTGAAAGATAGTCAGTAATGATGTAATGTTGTAAATGTTATGTTGTGATATTGTTTAAAACCGTGTTGCAATGTATATCCTTTAGTATGTTTAGTTCATGGAAAATGTAGGTTTGTATTGTTAATTGATTAATTAATTAGGGTTAATTGTTCTGAGGGGAGGGGCTAGCCCTACAAAAGGAGCCTCTCTCCAGTCTCTAGAGGGGATTTTTTGGATTGAGCTGTGGATGGGGCAGCATTGTTGTTAAGCTGTCCCATAAGGTAGACGTTGATGGCAGTACTGTTATTTTCTGTTCCGGAATCACTTGTAAATAAACACCTTTGCACAGAAGAACTTTTGCGGTTCCGCCATCTTTTTATTTTTATAGAGGTTAGGTTATCCAGTTTAGCCATCTGGCCTACTCTACGTGACAGACACAGAACACAAACAAAGCTTTGAGGACACACAAACAAATATACAGTCAACATACTGCTGACTTCCAGAGTGTGTAGCTCTGGAGGGATCTCAAGCGGGCTCCCTTTCATGCGATAACTTTGATTCTGCTGCATTATTAATTGACGCCTCCTGGCTCCCAGATCTCATACCGCACACTGCCTGTCATCATTACTATTTGACTGCCTCCTGTGCTCTCTCCGTTAGAGAGGGGGATGGGAAGGGGAGCAGCCAGGCAGCTTTGTGGCAGAGAGCCGGGGAGCCATGGAATCAGGAACACAGCCCCACTATAATTAAAGCAATGTTGTGACTGGCACCAAAGGGAGAGGACTGTGGGAGGCCGGAAACTACTGCTATACATACAATACCACCCTGGCCCCCACTCCTCCACCGCTTGACTAAGCCACCGTTCACACACATACGCGCACACACACATGCATGCATGCACACACACCATGTTTACATAACAGGCGTGAATGGGGCATGCAGGCTGCACACTCTGGCCTCAGTGGCCTGCCTCCTCAGCAGGGACAACTGGCTCTGAATGGACTCTATCCAGCTTGACTTCCCAATCAGTCAGTCAGTGCTCAGGTGACACATCTGCTAAGAGCCTCCAGCTCAGGGGGAAGCTAGGCTAATGAAGAAGGGGTATGTTACGAGAACAAAGCCCCAGGCCCAGGCAGCTCTCACCCACCCAGACATCAGTCACTCACCGCTGAGAGGGGTAGTCTCACGAATGATGTTGCCCTCTATGGAAGACACATGGGCACAGGATGTCGTAGACATGCCAAAATCACTACAAACTGAGGCCAAGCACATACATCAATAGAGACACAGAAGCACACACACACACACATATGCACATGCCCATTCAGTGAATATGAACACACACAAAGGCTAGCTAATGATTGAGATCTTCAAACACACACAGCAGGGTGTCTCAGAGTGGGGTCAATGTCTTGTGCTTTACCAGCTGCTGTCTGGCATGGCATGGCTGTCAGCAACTTCACACTGGGTCATTATAAACAGGACAGGCGGCCCTGAGGCCAGAGCCCCTGCCAAGGAAACTGTCCCCCCCCCTCCCAGTAGAGGGCAGCATGGGTCAGTTGCTTCTGTGTGAACCTGTCTTAAAGCCTCCACACAACATTGACTCTCTACATGCAATATGAGATTGGGTCCAGTGGTGAACATGGAGAAGTGATGTTTGGGTTGGGTAGATGAGCTGAATAGAGGTGGTTCAATTAGACCTTGATGTCAGATTATTCTCCAACCAATACTCCCCAAGGAATTTTCTGTGTAATTACTTGCATGCTTGGATAGACAATGTAGTTAATATCCATCGATCCAAATGACAGATCCCTCTAATGGACCGACCAGAATGACTTGATGAAATGCGCACTGCACATTGTGAGAAAATATGCAGCATTTAGGGGTACTCAGTCACTCCACGCACAGTCTAAGAAATCGTCTTTACCATCCCATTCGAAGCAGAGACAGTTTGCTCTACGTTGACATCTCATTGGTGATCTGTTTCAGTTGTGTTTTTAAAGTTGCGGCATGATTCCCCTGTCTGCGCACCGAGGCCCTTGGGTTCATTAGTATTCTGCTCCATATGCGCCCATTGTTTGGGCCGCGGCCGAGGAGAGGAACGCGGGGGAGGCTGGAGGAGAGGAAGGTGGCTGATTTAATTGCTTTCACCCTCTTTTATATGAGCTTTCTATTGAAGACAGTGGGACGTGTGCGAGTCGAGGGTGTAGTGTAGTCTGAAGGCTGCTAAACCTGCGTGTATTTTAGTTGGGCAAAAGGAGAAAATTGTGACATCCCATTCATTCCAAAGAAAATATGTATTATTTGAAGAGGTTTTAGTTTTTACAGAAGCCCATTAGCTCTATAATAGGCTAATTCTATGCGTGTGTAATAGTTGCCGTCATGGATAGCTAGAGATATTTTTTATTATTATTTGGGATGACATCGGTTGGATGGCCGGATTCTCTATACGCGTGGTGATAGCCTACTCATTTGAGTGGTGGGACACGGATAACGCCCATTTCTGGCAGCATAATCATAGGCTAGTTCCCATAAGGACATCGAAAATCTCCACATGCGAAAGAAACGTGCCTCATAACTTATATGTACATTATATATGATGCTATGCTATTAATATCACATAAAGACATAGGCCTGTCAACATTGATTTAATAGAAATGTAACTGTTCATATAGTCCATCATCTCCCGTTATAGACGAATTTGAAAAAGAAAAGTCAACGAATTAATTGGTATAAACACTTGCTAAGTAAAATACCACATACATGTAGGGCCATGCAGGGAACAATGGGTAATTAAACAGTGGACCGCTCCACCCCCCATTTCGTTGCTCCAAAGGTATAAATCTGCGCCCGAAGGATGGGAACGATTAGATCCTTTCAGATGGGGATACCATTAATCAAGTTAAGTAACTTGCAGATAAGTGTCGTCGCTGAACAATAGGCGCACACCACCAATGCATTGTCCACTAACGGCAAAAAAAATAAGTCGTATTTTATATAGGCGATGTAATACGATACATAGCCTATATAAAATACGACTTTTTTTAACCGGTGGTCGACAAGGCATTGGTGGTGGGGGTTAATCGCGGTGGCGACCGACCACCCTGGGCAAATAACCATTCTGCGCACTACAACGATGTTTCCACGAAGTATATTTGCCACAAAAAAAAGCAACAATGTCCAAACTACCTCCATCTCTCTAACTTCTTACCAGCTGACGTCTCAATGTCAAGTTTTCTTGCCCCCAGCTGCTGAAACCCGATAGCTCGTTCCTTGTGGAATTTTCGAGCATGGGCTCCCCCAGAGCCAGAGCACCAAGGACCAGGCACTCCTGCCTCTGCTTGCTGAGCTCCAGTTCACCGAGTCCGGCCAGACTGGCCTCCAGGTGCTCCTTATTCCGACTGCGCTCCGCAGTCATTGGGAAATTAAAGGCATGATACATGGTTCCAAATCCTCTTCCAATGGTTTGATAGAAAAACCTGAATTACTTTCAATATTTATTTTACAAAAAGGTTTTAACTCCACTCCGTATCTTACATGTTTTTTAACCCCGGTGTTGCATCCAATTTTGTTCTTCATCGCACATGTGGATATCCATTCTGCTTTCTTTGCATTCGGCTATAGTGATGGTTGCCTATTGCAGCAAGGTGACTGTGACTGTGGGCTAAACCTTTTCTATTTCGCAGCTGCCAGACGTAGAATGGTGTGCTCCGCCCTTCTTCACACCCTATTGGCTCATATATAACAGTGATGATTAAAACCGGGACGGCATCCACCTCTTGCAATCATGCCTCAACTGTCATGGGATGAAAAATGCCGTGTGTCTTGATGGGTTGGCTATAGCCCATTCCCTATGTATGTTCTCACTACTTTTAAGCACTACACATCTACCCCAGCCATGCACACTCGAATATTGTGGGTTGAGGCTGGCTGGATATCTGGTTATCCTGTCGATGGCATGCTTGAAGATGAAGATTGAAGATGAAGAGACATCGAAAAGACATATTTTCCAGATGTTGAAAATACAAAATGACTTTGACAATACGGGTTTTTTTGTCATTTATTCTATGGCGAAATGTAAATTACACATACATTCTCAATAAAGTAAGCGTTATATCACAATATATTTTTTCAAGCCATTTAATATTGGAAAGAGGAGCCAACTGAAAATTGTAACAGAATATTTACTTTTGCTCCCACCTGTCAGATTCAATTACAAATCTGAAGCCATTATAAACATCTATGCTTTGGCTAAATATAGCCCAGTCGGGGATTTTTCAAAAGGTTTAAATCTGGCAGCAATGACGTCCAAATTTAAAGAATAAACCAACAGACCACTTCAACTGGAATAACATTCTCAATAATGGTTACCAAATACTTATTTTATTGCTATGACTGTCAGCCTATATGTTGTTGTTTATCTACCTTAGTTGAATGCACTGATTGTAAGTCACTCTGGATAAGAGCATCTACTGATTGACCAAAATGCAAATGTAAAACCAAGCAATTGCAAAGCATGTTGAATATCATTCTAAGGAGCTCAGCCCCCAAACGAGTACCAATTTGTCGTTGCAGACCACATCCAAAACTGAAGGAATCATAGACTTCTAGGCTGTTTCACAAGTTTTAACATCACAGTATGGTACGGTACAGGACAGTAGCGTTTTATTCAGTAGAGTACAGTAGAGTACAGTACAGTATAGTTTACTGCCCTGTGTACTGTATTGTAATGCAGGGGTTCCCAAACTTTTTCACTCAGGCCCTCCTTCCAGCATTGGGGAACATCCCATGCACCCCTGCGCACCAGATGTATTTCTATGGGCACAAGCACTGTTCATGACACAAACTGTTCACACCCCTCTTGTTGGCAGAGAGAACATTTTGCAGGCTGAAAGCTTATTTCCTGTAATTGTACGCATTTTGTCATGGGGTGCAGAGAACATTTTGAACATTTTGATGTTTTAAAGCTCATTTTCTTGCAATTCTATACATGTGATAGTTGAGTGACTCAAACATTACAATTCTATGGGATGAAAAGCCTAGCTAAAAAAACGTTTCTGACAAGTTATAAATAACTTTCTAAGGTATGCAATGACTAACATGACAAGAGAAAAACTGATGATGCACTAGCCAATTTTGAAATTGCACCTTGTGCTTTCTACTATTACAACTTTCAAGAGTAATTTGAAATGTACTTTTAATTTTTTTTAATTTGACCTTTATTTAACCAGGCAAGTCAGTTAAGAACACATTCTTATTTTCAATGACGGCCTGGGAACAGTGGGTTAACTGCCTGTTCAAGGGCAGAACGACAGATTTGTACCTTGTCAGCTCGGGGGTTTGAACTCACAACCTTCCGGTTACTAGTCCAACACTCTAACCACTAGGCCACCCTGCTGGACTGAGTTCATTAAAATTATTATTATTATTATTTATTTTATTGGATTAGGACCCCTGTGCCCTGCCTGCCGACCCTTCACGCCCCATCACTGTTTGGGAACCACTGGTATAATGTAATGTATTCTGCTGTATTCTACTGAGCTCTGTTGTGCTGTACTGTACTGTCCAAACTTGTGAAACATACGTAGATGCATTTAATTGGTTCAGATTTGGTCCGATCCAGACCAAATCTGAACCAATGATAGACGTGTATGTTTGTGCCAAATCAAGGCCGGTCCGGACCAGATCAAATCTGATAGATGTCTATGTTTGGGCCAAATATACGCCGGTCCGGACTGGACTTCTGTAAATGTTGAAATCAAGGCCGGTCCAGATCCGACAAAATCTTAACCAAACATAGACATCGATTATTAATTCAGATTTGGCCCAGGTCCGACCAAAATTGAAATCCTTAGATGTTGAAATCAAGGCCGGTCCAGACTGCACCAAAAATAAAGACAAAAAAAGACGTCCTAAACGTTGGTAAATGCTTAGTCGGATCTTTGTAAGCAATTCATCATATCAGAATGGGTCTGAATCTGAAACATCCAACAGACCATCCCACACAGCCTAACGCCTCCTTCTGCCCCCACACAGCCTAACGCCTCCTTCTGCCCCCACACAGCCTAACGCCTCCTTCTGCCCCACACAGCCTAACGCCTACTTCTGCCCCACACAGCCTAACGCCTTCTTCTGCCCCCACACAGCCTAACGCCTACTTCTGCCCTCACACAGCCTAACGCCTCCTTCTGCCCCACACAGCCTAACGCCTACTTCTGCCCCACACAGCCTAACGCCTCCTTCTGCCCCCACACAGCCTAATTCCTCCTTCTGCCCCCACACAGCCTAATGCCTCCTTCTGCCCTCACACAGCCTAACACCTCCTTCTGCCCCCACACGGCCTAACGCCTCCTTCTGCCCCCACACAGCCTAATGCCTCCTTCTGCCCCCACACAGCCTAATGCCTCCTTATGCCCCCACACAGTCTAATGCCTCCTTCTACCCCCACACAGCCTAATGCCTCCTTCTGCCCCCACACATTCTAACCCCTCCTTCCCTCACGGTCCTGGGTCTGAGCCTCCTGGGGACTGTGCGAGCACGAGAGGAGCATCTGCGTCCTGGTAATATGATGATAGACGATATTTCAAACTATACAGATTGAGCGGCTGAACCCGCTATTTGCAGCTTTCCTCGGCAATGGCATAATCACATTCACTTGATGCAACAACCAACAATGCAAATCCCTTGTGACATCATACCCATTGAACTATAAAATGGGACTGCACTGCATCCCTCATAATTTAGACAATCTTTTGAAACTATCATGTATTCAATAGTTTTATACTAAATCAGAAACATCAAGAGTAGCTGCAAAGCAGATGTGGTTCCATTCAGAAGCAGATGTGGTTCCATTCAGAAGCAGATGTGTTTCCATTCAGAAGCAGATGTGGTTCCAACCACAGATGTGGTTCTATTCTCGGGCCAGAATGAGAAGTTACACCCAAAAAGTTGCTTCAGTGAACAATAGGGGCTTTGGTTGGGCAATATTTGTCTGGCAGGCCAGCCTTGACAACCAGGGCGGCGGCCTCAAAAACACCTTGAGTGCCTATTGCTTGGTCAACAATCACCCATTGAAAATCTGGATGATTTTCCAATTTATTTCTTAATAAAAAATAAAAAACAATCTATTTATTTTAATAAATAAATAAATTTTAATATAACTTCCCTTATTTCAAATATTATTTTTAAATAGTTATTTAAAAAATATATATAAACTCAACATGCAACAATTTCAATGATTTGCTGAGTTACAGTTCATATAAGGAAATCAGTCAATTGAAATAAATACATTAGGCCCTAATCTATGGATTTCACATGACTGGGAAGGGGCGCAGCCATGTGTGACCTGGCAGGGCATACCGATGTGTTGTTGTAGAATAATGCCTGAAGCAGGAACAGACCAGGCTATAGTGCTAGAGGTATATTTATTTTACATGCTACAAAGGCTAATATTAGTCTGGTAAATATGTCTCCAGTACTACAGCGTGGGATGCTTGTACATTTGCCATTATTCTACAACACGTCTATCCTACTGTGTGTGGAGATGAACCATGTCCCCATCTTGTGGTGTAAATAATAATTGCATTACCATGGGCACCCTGAGGGTTAAATACTGTATATCTCCCCTGGGCAGATACTGGGTGTAGACCGAGAGAATCAGCCATGGCTGAATGGGTTGCGTGAGATCTGAGCAGCGTTAGTTGCAGCATTAACTGTTGCAACAAAGTTGGAAGCACAGAATCATCTAGAATGTCACTGTATGCTGTAGCATTCAGATTTCACTTCACCAGAACTAAGGAGCCAAAACCATGAAAAACAGTCCCAGACTTTTATTCCTCCTCCACAAAACTTTACAGTTGGCACTATGCATTGGGACAGGTAGCGTGCTTTTGGCATCCAACAAACCCAGATTCCTCACTCCAGAGAACGCATTTCCAGTCCTCCAGAGTCCAATGGCGGGAAGTTTTACACCACTCCAGCCGACGCTTGGCATTGCTAATGGTGATCTTGTTTGCGGCTGCTCGGGCCATGGAAACCCATTTTATGAAGCTCCCGACTAACAGTTCTTCTGCTGAAGTTGCTTCCCAGAGGCAGTTTGGAACTCGGTAGTGAGTGTTGCAACCGAGGACAGACGTTTTTACACGCTGCGCTTCAGCACTCTGTGGTCCCATTCTGTGAGCTTGTGTGGCCTACCACTTCGGGGCTGAGCCATGGTTGCTCCTAGATGTTTACACTTCACAATAACAGCACATACAATTGACCGGGGCAGCTCTAGCAGGGCAGAAATTTGACAAACTGACTTGTTGGGAAGGTGGCATCCTGACAGTGCCACATTGAAAGTCACTGATCTCTTCAGTAAGGCCATTCTACTGCCAATGTTGGTCTATGGAGATTGCATGGTGGTGTGCACGATTTTATACACCTGTCAGCAACGGGTGTGGTTTAAATAGCCAAATACACTCATTTGAAGGGGTGTCCACATACTTTAATATACATAGTGTAGGTTGTTATCAACCAAGACAGTAAGAACCCCTGAAGCTAGCTAGCTTATTCATCAAGATAGATTCCTAAACTACTGTATGTTCCACTCACCAATGGTCCCCTATTTGCCTTGCATGTCCAGTTGTTGATGATGTAGTTCTTGTTGGCTTCATCAAGAGGAAAAACTATTTTAAAAGAGTAAACTTCACAAATCTTGAATGTTTTTGTGCAATACTTTTTTATTCATACTTCCCATCTCTACTTCACATCTACCAGAAAACCATTTTATCTTAGTTTCTATTAGGCAAAGGTCTCGGCAAGTCAAAACCCACGCACAGCGCAGGTTTTATTCTCTTGTCATTGTGTGTACACTGCAGATATACACAACGTATACTCACAGTATATATATATATATATATATATACACACAATCATTCAAAAGTTGTCCTTGTTTTTGAAAGAAAAGCACATTTGTTGTCCATTAAAATAACATGAATCGATCAGAAATACAGTGTAGACATTGTTATTGTTGTAAATGGCTATTGTAGCTGGAAACAGCAGATTTCTAATGGAATATCTATATAGGCGTACAGAGGCCCATTGTCAGCAACCACACCTGTGTTTCAAAGGAACGTTAGCTAATTCCAATGTCTCGTTAGCAGAATCATTAAATAGTACCCGGAAAAACACCAATCTCAATGACAAAAGTGAAGAGGTGACTCCAGGATGCTGGCCTTCTAGGCAGAGTTGCAAAGAAAAAGCTATATCTCAGACTGGTCAATAAAAATAAAATATTTAAGTGGGCACAAGAACACAGACCCTGGACAGAGGAACTCTGCCTAGAAGGCCAGGATCCCGGAGTCGCCTCTTCACTGTTGACGTTGAGAATGGTGTTTTGTAGGTGCTATTGGATGAATCTGCCAGTCGAGGACTTGCGAGGCGCCTGTTTCTCAAACTAGACACTTTAATGTACTTGTTCTCTTGCTCAGTTGTGCACTGGGGCCTCCCACTACTCTTTCTATTCTGGTTAGAGCCAGTTTGTGCTGTTCTGTGAAGGGAGTAGTACACAGCGTTGTACGAGATCTTCAGTTTCTTGGCAATTTCTCGCATGGAATAGCCATTTCTTAGAACAAGAATAGACTGATGAGTTTCAGAAGAAAGTTCTTTGTTTCTGGCCATTTTGAGCCTGTAATCTAACCCACAAATGCTCCAACTAGTCTAAAGAAGGACAGTTTTATTGCTTCTTTAATCAGCACCATAGTTTTCAGCTGTGCTAACATAATTGCAAAAGGGTTTTCTAATGATCAATTAGCCTTTTAAAATTATAAACTTGGAGCTAACACAACGTGCTATTGGAAAACAGGAGTGATGGTTGCTGATAATGGGCCTCTGTATGCCTATGTAGAAATTCCATAAAAAAATCAGCTGTTTCCAACTACAATAGTAATTTGCAACATTAACAACGTCTACACTGTATTTCTGATCAATTTTATGTTATTTTAATGGACAAAAAATGTGCTTTTCTTTAAAAAACAAGGACATTTCTAAGTGACTCCATCTTTTAACGGTAGTGTATATACCATGAATAAATCGAATTAAGATACATTCTACAGATCAAAACAGGACAGAAAAACATACATTAGGTTTCTTTTTGAACTGAGCTAAACCAGTAAGATAATGCCAAGACACACTTGTAGAACGTTGCTATAAATTTGTTCAGGACTACTTTTGTGCGTTAGCCAGAGATTTCAGTACGAGTGGGACAGCGCCTTGCTACTGCTCTAATCGTAACAGCAAGGCAGATTTCAATTCATGTAGTCAGTGAAGCACACAATGTATGCAGTGTTGATGACAACAGAATGGCGCTGTCAAGAGAGCT